>NC_083719.1:83803270-84106301 GCF_028564815.1 Eubalaena glacialis
ACCTTCATTAAAACCAGGGTTTCATTCAGTGTGCCTGTACCCAGAATGAACGCGAGACCCTTACCTGCTATTCCCTCTGCGGTTTCCTATTTGCCTCTTGTGCTTGTGTCCATCTCTCTGCTGCTGCAGGATTTCAAATGTACAGAAATAACCTTTCTTATATAGCAACACAGTCCAACTATATAGAAATAACATTTTTTAAAAACAACATGGCCCAACTGACAAAACTGACAGCAATCTGCTCCAGTGCCAAGAAAACTGGCTGTGTTCGATCTATTAAGAGGCCTCACTCTCCACTCTCCTGTGGGATTTTCCAAGTAATTTTGACTCTATGAAATTTTTCCTGACTATAGAAATGAATCCCCAAGTAATCTCCTATTCTTCGTCACCTTGGGAGCCATGATTTAATCTCAGCAAAGTCCCATCAATTGATCTGTCCCATCAATTTAATGTTGTTAATTCAGAACAAAGAACCATAAGGTAAAGATCAAACCAGCTTGACAGTCAAATAGTTATTACAAAATCTGTGTACATATATTATTGAAAAAATATTGGTGTGTATTATATCCTTGATTCATTCTTGTCTGTTAATTCAAGATAGGCAGAAAGTCAGGAAGATGGTCTTTAAATTATGTCAGAACACTCTGAGAGGGTGGAAAGGTATGATACAGTTTACTGTTTGCTCACAAATTTCCTAAAATACATTTTTATTATTAAAGATGTTACTTCTTTATTTTTCATAAGACTTGGCAATGGTTCCAGGCATGCTTTTTCAGTACTTCCATAAGGAAAGGATCCATCATCTAAACCTGTGGGTGGGATAGTAGATAATGGGTGTGCTTTATCCTTTATCTTTATCTTCTGAGGAGAGTGCAGTGAATTAAAATCCACTCTACAACTGTCTTTCTGAAGGACTTTTCCAGTTAGTGGGATGTAGTGTATAACAACACATTGGTTCCCTCAGGATCGATGATTAACCTATTTTTTTTAATTGAAGTAGGAAACAACCAGGACAAGATGAGCTCATGAAGTGTATCTCTTGAGGGAAAGATTAGGAGACATCAACAGACTGTTAAGGACCTAAGATGTAATAGGTTATTATCATGCATTATTCCACATACTTACTTTACTACTTAGCTATGAATCCAGGCAGGAACTAAAAGCTATTATTAGAAAAGCAAGCTAAATAGTATGGAATGGATAACCTCATATCCCATGCATTCACCTCCCATTAAGAGAAATATACTTCCTACTTAAGTGGATATCCTTAAGTACCACTGGTTACTTATCAATTCTTGCTTAATTCCTTTATTTTAACTTCAGGACATTTCATAGATAAAATGCTTTGGAAGTCTCTAAGAAGTAGAACTCTTTTTTTTGCGTAAATAATGTTTACTAAATACTAACATTCGAGAATTAGTATTGATACCCAGGTGTGTCACCAGTTAGCTGAATTGCTTTGGCCAACACTCAGTCTCGGTAGCCTCTTTTCCCCTGTCTATAAAGTGCAAGATTTGAACTCCTTCATCTCCAGGGTCCCTTCCAATTCTGAAATTCTATGAGTCTATATATTTGATAAAATACTTTACTGTGGTTATACATCTCTGCCTAAGCAGAGGAGAACAATTTCTCGAAAAAGGGAAACTGAGACCCTTGTGGAACGAGCAGTCATCCAGTTTTCATCTTACTCAAGATTAGATTTGGGTTGAGTGCTATTTTCAAGTTTCATCCAGTGTCTGTAAATACTTGTTTCTTTCATCATCAGACTACTCTTTAGAAGTCTTACCATTCAACCAACAGTACTGCAGTGCCCTCCTATGCCATGATACGCTTCTAAGGCATCATTTGACTTGACTTTACATTTCTTTTTAAAAATGATTCTCTTAATGTTTTCACTGTTAATATCTTTACCATTACAAAAGCTTCTAGTACATACATATGACATTATAATGGATGGTAATGACATAAAATGAAATATACCTCCCAGTGTCATCTGATACCTATCTGGTGAATGAAGTTTCATCATCATATCTTGAAATCAATCAGGCTAAAAGTATTTCTTACTGAAAGAGAACAGCAATCATGAAAGATCCCTTTAACAGTGATATCTTGGGTTCAATCCTCTGTAAACACAGAACATTAATAACTAAAAGTCAAGTATTCACCAGTATACCTTGGAGAGAGAGTGCACCTATAGCCCAGTACAGTGAAAGAACAATCTGTTTTTGAAGAAGAAGACTAAAATAAAATAAAGATACCTGGAAAGAAGAGCTGTCAGGATTTTTGCATAATGATAGCTGTACAGGATAAATGAATAAACATAGATTAAAAGAACAATTTCAATATCAATATAAAAATTGCCTCACTCTTTTTTCTACAAACACAGAATCCTATTGAACTAACTTCTTCTGGCCCAGAACTCAGAAAGAAGCAGGTTGTCTTGAGTCTGGTCAAGGGGAGCTTTATTGCTAAAAGTCATGGAAGGCCTTTGAAACAATGTATTATCAACTTCTTTGAGATCCTACTGTCCCTAATCCAAGAATTTCATTTTAGCCAGACTGTGATGCTTATGTCTTACTACAATTTCACTATATCACTGATGACGCTGTTCTGTATCTCCCTAGGTCATACCTTTCTGAATCAGCATTTCTATTTACATTTTGAAAATATCTATTTTGTGCAATATCTTTAACATACCATTTCAATTCTAATTCCTTTTTTAACTGTCTCCTTACTCATTTAATATTCCCATGTTTTCCCCCTTTTTTCTATTCCTGTTGTTAAGTTGGAAAAATTTGATGTGCTTTAGTTTCTTCAGTTAAAAAAATTCCTGACCTATAGCTATGAAAACGTATTTCTTAAAAGTAAAATATTCATGTGCTGAAATTGTTTTGAATCTACCAATAAAAAGAAGAAGAAGAAGAAGAACTAATATTTATTGGATTTTTTCTATGCTCCAAATAGAGTGCTACATTCTTTACATATTATAGATTGTCTCATTTATAGACTGGAGTTTCTTAGTGGTATCAATATTGATCACGAGTACTGATCTACCAAGTATTAAATAGATAACTTTCTAGATCCTGCTCATTTTGAACAAAGGAACTCATTGAGCACCCAGTTGAAACTGGTCATGATCTTGTAAGGCACTATGGTCAAATAACTGTGTGTGATGAAAATGTAAAAATTAATTCCAAACATTCCACCCAACAAATCTTACATATTGTATGTTGGAAATGTACAATATTTATGCTGAAATATAAATCAGGGAATAGTCCTCATTTCCTGTTCTACCTGTTCTGCCTTTCATTAGGACAAATTCAGTCCTGTGATTTCAGGCCATTTTAGTTATTTCATTCATTGCTGTCCGATCTTTATTTAAGCTGTGGGATTCCATTTCTCTGGTCTTCGGCTCTGCATTAATTTTCCCATCTATTTCCTCTCCTCTCTTCTGTTTACTTTTATTCTAGTCACAGAATTAGTCTTTTTGACTAGCTTTTTCAGCCAGCATATGATTTTGATACTCTGAGTTCATTTTCTCTCTGTTTCTTAACTACCTCTGTTCTGATTTCGTTTTTCATCTTATGTGGTAAAATATTAGCAGAAGCACTGATGTGTTTCTTTATGATAATAAACCTTTAAAGTCTCATCCATTTTAAGAGACAGATTTCATTTATAGCCTAGTGAATTGAAATGAATTAATTCTTATGAGGCTTCATATCGTGGCTGAAGCACTGTGTTACAATAGAAGGGCAAGCAAGTCAGAGCACACTGGGAAATCATCAGTAAAATATGCAAAACTAGCTGAAGTTTCTGAGTTTGCCAGAAGTAAGATCAATGTGGAGGTTATGGAAATAATAATGCATCACTGTGGTAAAGATCATGTTGGAGTTAAAAGGTCACAATCTTCACACCAAACACTCGGCTGAATATGCTTCTCTCCAAAGCTGCCACTTGCTATAGGAATAGCTGTGGTCCGAGAGCCCTCCAGACTTCCAGACAGCCTTGTTTGAGGGAGTTCAAGTTGCTCCTGCTGGGACTTCTCTCTGTGTATATATGCAAACACATGGGCTCTTTAGGTCAAACTGTAGAAAGTCGAACTAGAAGAAATCACAATGATTTACAATAATAAAATTTGATTTTGAAATAATGACTCTATGAAATAGCAATTGACTGAAATGATGTCTAAAATGTATATGAATATGCTTTATAAGTATTTTCTTTACTTTGTGATAACTCCTAGAATTTTGCTCAACTTAAGTATCGTCATTAAAATGTTTATCCATTACTAAGTAGCAGAATTTCCTCAGGTCACACAGTTAGTATTGTAATTCTGTTACCCCATGGATAAATAATGATGATTATCTAAAGTGTAAAGCATAATATCTACACATTCATACACACAGGCACACATGCACACAGCAGTTTTTAGAATGCCTCATTTTTTGCTGACTCAGTGGATCAGATTGACAAGATAAATTTGATGTAAACAAATTCTTTCATCTCTAAGAAACTCTATTTAGGGTGGCTCTTAAGTGTATTTCTTCACTAATTTTCCTTCTGTATATTTTGATTTCTGGAGTTTTTTGTAAAACAGGTAAGATTTTCACTTTGGATCTTTGTATATTCACCAGCCCTCTACCCATGTAAGATTTACATTCTCTAAGACAAAACTTAGAGTCTCTAAAATTCAGTTTTCCCCAAAGTCATTATGTTATAATACATTAAGTCGGAAGTTCAGTATATTTTTCTCCAGAATGTGTTGAACATCTCATATTACTACTTGAGTTTTTAGCTGATTTGTTATTATTGTGTGATATCCTTGACTTCCTTACAGGATATGGCATGTAGTTGATAAACATGTGGGATCAAAAGAAAACCTGGTACTTTGTCTTTACACTGGAGTGGTGAGACTGTGGCTCACTTTTTAATCTCTACAGGGAGGCAAATAGACAACAATTATATAGAAATTATTTAATTGGCTATTTGCTATTATTTAATTTAGAGAAAACTTTGATGTGTGCTTAGAAAATGTCTTCAAATTAAAATTTGTTTTTGACTTATTTTCATGCATTTCTTTGAGTAAAAATCTACTCAATTTAGACAGTTCTAATGAAGAACATTATCTAACAGGAAGATGCCTTGTTACTGGCAATAGCTGGCATGTTACTATTAGTAACACTCCTGCTACTCTTAATTTGGTGACACATTTCAGCTTTAATGATAAACTTATTTAATAGTTCCTGAAATGTGTTAACTTATTTATTTTTCCCATTTACTTTTTTTTTAAGTCATGGTAAAGAAAATCAGCCAAGTTGGTTATCAAAATGTGATTAACTTGATTCTTTCAACACAAGGATATGATGTAAAACCAAGAGACAGTTCTCATTGTACATAGAACTTTTTGCTTGGATGGACATTGTAGGGGGAAAAAAAGCTCTCACTTGGTATTGTTAATTAAAATAAAAAATTACAAAATCCGACATTAAGTAATTAGTGAGTAATCTGTAAGTGCTGGGTAATGTGCTAGGTGGACACCTTATATGATCCTGTCCTGCATTGCTTAAAATCTTCCAATGGCTTCTTTGCAGACAGAAAATAAAACCCAGGCTCTTAACACACTCTGCATGGCCCGGACAGTCTCCAGCCTCTTGGCCACCATATCCTTCCTGGACCACAGGAGAGAAAAAAGCTACCCAGTGTCATATTATCCTGTTGAGTTCACTGTGTGACATTATCATGTTTATGTATTTGGTGTTTTGTTTTTCCCTGTCCCACCTACCCCATTTCCCTATCTCCTCCACTTCCATTAGAGCATAAGCACCATGAGAGCAGGAATTTTGAACATACTGTTTTTCACTGAATCCCCATTGTGTAGAACAGTGCCTGAGTATAGCAATTGCTCAGTGAATATTAACTGAATGAATGGATGATTACCATTTCTCAAAATAGCCTTAGAAGATAGATATGACATTTTTTATATACAGGAGAAATGTTTTCTGAAAACAACCAAGCTAATTAGGTGAGTCTCTGGAGTTTAGAATTCGTTTGGTATGAATGAATGGTATACTTTCCACTATTCTCATTTTATTTTATTTTATTTTATTTATTTTTGGCTACGTTGGGTCTTCGTTGCTGCGCACGGGCTTTCTCTAGTTGTGGCAAGTGGGGGCTACTCTTCGTTGTGGTGCGCGGGCTTCTCCTTGCGGTGGCTTCTCTTGTTGCGGAGCACGGGCTCCATGTGTGCAGGCTTCAATAGTTGTGGCGCACGGGCTTCAGTAGTTGTGGCTCGTGGGCTCTAGAGCACAGGCTCAATAGTTGTGGCGCACAGGCTTAGTTGCTCCATGGCATGTGGGATCTTCCCGGACCAGGGCTCGAACCTGAGTCCCCTGCATTGGCAGGCAGATTCTTATCCACTGCGCCACCAGGGAAGTCCTATCCACTACTCTCTTTTTTTTTTTTTTTTTTTAATTTTTTTTTTTTTTTTTTTTTTTGGCTGTGTTGGGTCTTCATTTCTGTGCAAGGGCTTTCTCTAGTTGTGGTGAGCGGGGGCCACTCTTCATCGCGGTACGCGGGCCTCTCACTGTCGCGGCCTCTCTTGTTGCGGAGCACAGGCTCCAGACGTGCAGGCTCAGTAGTTGTGGCTCACGGGCTTAGTTGCTCCGCGCCATGTGGGATCCTCCCGGACCAGGGCTCGAACCCGTGTCCCCTGCATTGGCAGGCAGACTCTCAACCACTGCGCCACCAGGGAAGCCCCACTATTCTCTTTTGATCAGTGGAGATATTTAGGTAATTCTGGGTAAATTCTATGGCTAATCATTTTGCAAGTAGTACAGACTAGGCATATTTACTAAATCTCAATCAGTACATTTAGGAAAACTTGTTCTCAAAAATAAAAAAAAATTTAAATAAATTTAAAAAATACTCAATTATCCTTCCTCTATTTAAAAGCATAGGCAAAAATTAAGATAAACCTGTAATTTTTTCTTTTTGCTATTATTTTCTCCTCATCTATTTAAAACTCAATTGAAATTAAAAAAAAAAAGAACAGTGGAATTATTATGAAAATAAAATCTCACTGAAATTGATTTAGGAGATTGGATAAAGTCCCTTTGTAAAATGACAAAAATAAATCCAACTGATTAAATATAAAATGTTTATCATTGAATTTATTTCTGTACTGTTTTTAAGATCAAGCTTAATACTATACAGAGACATTTCCTTTGTGTTTTATTACCAAAGTATTAAACATGATTTGTTATATTTTCTTTCTAAACTTTATCTATGGTAAATAAAAATGCATATCTTGTTAGTTAAGTTACCTGTTATTATGTATTTTTATGTGAAGCTACCTTTGCTTTTCTCATGAGAATTACAGATGAAAGGAAAAAATTTTCTTAAAAGAATTATTGCATGTGCTGTTATTTATTAGTATACTTCACTTTTTTAAATTAATTAATTAATTTATTTTTGGCTGTGTTGGGTCTTCGTTGCTGCACGCAGGCTTTCTCTAGTTGTGGCAAGCGGGGCTACTCTTCATTGCGGTGCGTGGGCTTCTTACTGCGGTGGCTTCTCTTCTTGCGGAGCACGGGCTCTAGGCGAGCGGGCTTCAGTAGTTGTGGCTCGTGGGCTCTAGAACGCAGGCTCAGTAGTTGTGGCGCACGGGCTTAGTTGCTCCGCGGCATGTGGGATCTTCCCGGACCAGGGCTCGAACCCGTGTCCTCTGCATTGGCAGGCAGATTCTTAACCACTGCGCCACCAAGGAAGTCCAGTATACTTCACTTCTTAATTGCTCATATAAATCTATCAATCTTGCACACACATACACAATAGTTACATTAAAATGAACTCTTGAAGTTGAGATATAGAGTTTTATAATTACTAGAATAAAATGTGAAATAGTAAGAATTTAACATATACAGAAATGGAAGGAATGAGTAAGTCTGAGTTACTATTCATGGTCTCTGTGGTTAGAGATCAGCAACTTCAAAAGAGATCAGAATTTGGATGAGTAATTTAAATTTTTACTTTCATTCTATTTGGGGAAGACGAAGAAAGAAGAGAGGATTTGTAAGAGGTCTCTGAAGTGTCCTTGGCAAAGATGCCGATACTTAGCGGCTCTCAACTGAAGTTAGGGTGTAAAAAGAATGAACATCAGGTTCCTGTTTAGAAGGTGGGAATGAACGAGGCTTAGAAACCAAATAAGGTGATCCCTATACATAAATTTGAGACATTACAGACTCTAAAAAATGGTTATATCTTGAAAGCCCAAATTATGGACTACATAAGTTTTTGAAAAGTAGAAAAGCTAGTTGTTTGGAGCCCCATGGAACAAACCATTCAGTTCACAAGCTTTTCTGGATGTTTCAACAATACAGATAATGCATAGAGAGAAGCCACAGCTTTCTTCTGTGAGCTTATGACTAGTATTTAGTGTATGTGCAGGAAAGCAGATAACTAGTCAGTTTGATGAGTCAAGAAAAAAAACTACAGACTGCTTGAAATGATAGTTTTGTTGTTGCTCTGGGATACATTGGAAATAAATGGATTTCATGAATATGAAAGTATGCTGTAAACTATAAAACACCATACAAATGAAATATGTAGGGTTTTTTATGTAGTATTGGGTTGTGATTAGTTAACATTTTTAGTTTGAAATCCATTTTTCACATTTTTATATTTAAGATGTGTATTTTGTGTGTGTGTTTTCAGATAATCACAAGGACTGCTCTGGTGTTTCCTTACACCTTACACGCCTGCCGTAAGTACTACCGTTATCCTAGCTGAGTGACAACTTTAAGATCTTCAAGAGCTTAAAAGTGGGAAATCCATTGTGCTAGTTATCTACTGCTGTATAACAAATTATTCTAAACGTAGTGGCTTAAAACAACGAATGTTTATTGTCTCGTTTTCCTGTGGCTCAGGAATTTGGGCACAGCTTAGCTAGGTGCTAGGGCTGGCAGTCTCGCACAAAGGCTGCAGTCAAAGTCTTGGCCAGGGTTTCAGCCATCTGGAGACTTGACCGAGGAGGATTCGCTTCCAAGATCACTCATGTGGCTATTGACGGGATTCAATTCCTTGCTGGCTGTGGGCTGGAGGACTCCCTCCTTTCCTCCCTGTGTGGGCTCTAAACAGGGCAGCTCACAGCATGGCAGCTGGTGTCCATCACAGATAGCAAGGGAGAAAGCAAGAGGGTGAGCAGGATGGAAGCCAGAGAGTCATTTTGTATCCTCATCTCAGAAGTTACTGAATATAATATATAAGCCTGATAGGTGAAGAAAATAGTTAACAACAAATCTTCATACTCTGAATCCAACGGAGAAAAAAAAAAGAAGTCATTTTTGCTATATTCTGTTTGTTAGAAATAACAAAGTACTGGGTCTGGTTACTGGGTCCAGCCCACATCAAGGGAAGAAGATTGGGCAAGGGCACGAATGTCAGAGCTGTAGGTCTTTGGGAGCTGTATAGGTCAGGGTTCTCCAGAGAAACTGAACTAACAGAATGTATGAGAGAGAGAGAATGAAAGAGAAAGAGAAATTGAGATTTACTTTAAGGAATTGACCCACACAATTGTCGGATCTGGCAAGTCTGAAATCTTCAAGGCAGGCTGGCAGGTGGAAAATCCTGGCAGGAATCAATATTGCAATCTTGGGTCCAAAGACAGTCTGGAGGCAGAATTCCTTCCTCTTCCCGGGACCTCAGTCTTTTCCCTTAAGAGACCCATCCACGTTGTGGACCATAATCTGCTTTACCCAAAGTCAGTGTTTTAAATATTAACTACTTCTTAAAAAATACCTTCACAGCAACATCTGAATTAGTGCTTGACCAAACAGCTGGGCACTGCAGCCTAGCCAACTTGACATATACAATTAACCATCACAGGAGCCACTTAGAGACTGCTTTCCACATTTACCATGCCACAAAAATGTGTATTATTTGCCCAAGAAAATAAAGTTTTCTCCAGAAAGAAATATATATTCTACCTCTTTTACCATATTATTTTAATTTTCACATGAATCATATTTTACAGACCAATGTATTGAAGTATACCTTATTTTTCCAAGGCAATAGTTTTGACTTTGCAAATAGTTGAGATAAATATTACTGTTTTCTGCAGACAGCCTTTAATTGCTGGCATGTACCTTATGATGTCTGTTGACACTGTTATACCAGCAGGAGAGAAAGGTGAGTAATGATCTTTCAGAATTACCGTTACCTCATTACCTAATCTTTAAGAATGGATTTACAGTATCTTTTTTAAAACACTTGAAATGACCAATATTTTTGAGTCCCTGAAAAAATAAACCAGTTCTTTATTATCCTTGGAGTTAAAATAGGTTTTTGTATTATTCCAAGCCAGTAGTTTATTATTTTCCAGTTTTTATGTTAAGAATTGAGGCCCATGGGTAAGTAGAGGGTTGTACAAATTAAAGAATAATTCTTGAGTATTTTACAAATCAGTCATCCATTCTTCTGATGCCAGAAACAAATTTCATATCATACTGTGGCATAAACTACTGCAGAGAATATCAGATTCAGAATCAAAAGCCAGCAAACCCAGTAGCAACTCAAGTCTTTGAACACAGATTTACTGGGCTTATTTCTCCATTTGTAAAATGGGGGTAATAATAGCTGATTTCTCCTAAACTTACAAAAAGCTATTGGAATAAGTATAATATTATTCATCAGTATATCTTATCCTTTGGTGAAAGTATCATATTAAATATTATTTGTTTGTTTTTACTGGGAATCTTTTAAAGTTAATGACAAGTATGATCTCATTACTTTTCATTGGCTTATTTTAAAAGATGTTTATTGAATAGCTACTATGTGTTAGTCTGCAAGGAAGGAAAAGTATATGAAATGTTTCCTTCTCAACAGGAACTGTCAATCTTGTTATCTTAGGTATCTGTAATCAGTTTTTCAAAACTCCTTCTGTTCTAAAAATAAAAACCAATGTTTACGCTTTTTCAACTGTGTAAATTTCATGATAAAGTTATCAAATTAAGCCTACGTTTTCACTGTTGATTTGGCCTAGTCATTTTGTTTATGAGTGAAATAAAATATGAGGGTAAGGGGTTCTTAACTCATCTTAGTAAAGTAGCTGGCACATAATAAGTGCTTAATATCTGCTGAGTACATGAGTATGTGTTTACTCAAAACCCCCATGCTTAGCTACTTGTGAATACTCTATACATACTTTTAGTCAAGAATAATGTTATTTTCCAGTTGAATAGTGGCTTTTTTCTGTGTTTTCATTTCTAACAGTGGTGAATTCTGATATTTCATGCCATTATAAAAAGTATCCAATGCATGTCTTTGCCTACAGAGTTCACACTCACCATTTAGGTAAGAACTTTAAACTACGTATTAGATGATATACCGCTGTCCTTGCTGATGCTATAAATGTAAAATGTAAATTATATTTGACCTTAAATCTGTTTCAGTGAAAGAGATTTTGTGCAATACCTTGAAATTCTGCATGTTTTTTGATCATATTGTATTCATGAAAATGCCTAGCATTTGGAGTTCTGAAAATATTCATATTTTATTTTGAAATAAGAAAAAAAATGCCTTTTATTTTTCTAATACCTTATATAATTATAATTTGTGTTCATTACAGGTAAGGTAGTAAGTGGATACAGAGTAAGAAATGGACAGTGGACACTGATTGGACACCAAAGCCCCCAGCTGCCACAGGTGTGTAGAACCTAGTACAATTTTGAGAGAAAAGAATATTAATCAGATAGTAATTTAAAAAACCCTCATAGAACCCTTGTGAGTTTCTCTAGGATCTAAACATCTCTAAATCTACCTTTACTGTATATCTAAGTTGTATATAACCTCTTTTTTTATAATTTCCAACTTGATGGTTTCCTTATCAGTTCTCTTAATATTTCTAAGCAGGGTGGTGAAGTGTGTGTGTGTGATGTGTGTGTGTGTTCATCCTCTCTACCCAGGGTGCCCCAAGCCTCACGTTATTAAGGCATGTGGTTCTGGGTTTTATTGATAATTTTAATGAATCATTGTATTTATCTTCTTTGCAGGCTTTCTACCCTGTAGAACACCCAGTAGATGTTAGTTTCGGTGACATACTGGCCGCAAGATGTGTATTCACTGGTGAAGGAAGGACAGAAGCCACACACATTGGGTATGATTTCACAAATTCCACTACTTAAAATGATTTTCATTAGGACAAGGCACGAGTATAGGTGACAGTTATCTTTGTGAATGAATGGCAGGCACATTTTTCTCTATTATGAACAATTACAACAAACTATAGCATTTTATGATTTTAGAACTGATTGATTTGGATAAACTCCAGAACATGTGCTTACTTTTTCATGCTTCCTTTCTTCCTGCTTATTCAAGACCTTCAGGATCACACCTCTACATATTATAGTTGCCACAAGAGTGTGTATTACTTCCTGTACATCTTAATAAAGAAAAATGTAATGATTATAATTTTTTTTTTCTCAAGTGTCCTTTTGCCCTGTGTTCAAATTTAGGTGAACATATAGGTTTTGCATGCAGTGGTGGCCCTTAATTACTCAGAACCATTGATTTTTTTCTGCCTGTTAAAACTTTTATGTATTCATTGTTTTCCAGATAAGAAACCAAATGAGAATAATACTATGCAGTACCTTTTCCATAAGAGAATGTTGAATTTTTAAATAATTTTCAAAATACTGAGCTGCTTTGAAATAAGTATACTTTATAACACCACGTAAATTTTTCAAAACACTATGAATTCTTTCAAAAAAGGTTTGCCTAAATTAAAAATGAAAGATAAAGTCTCGTATCATTTCTTTCTGTTAGAAAAGAACCAAGGAGCCTCCTTTCCATATTAAACTAGGTTATAAAATATTTACTGATGCCACCTAGAAGATGGAGCTTCAAACCATTTATCTTTTGATCAAAGAGAAATTACAGAGAGTAAGCATCTGAAAATATGCATTAGATGCACAGAAGATGATTCTTATGATGACAACACTAGCTGTTGGTTGTCAGGGGAAACAGAAAAGGTACTGATGCAGGTAAAAGAAAAAAAAAGCATTCAAGATGGTGGAATAGGACTTTTTTATGTCAGTCTAAAAGGGTTTTATATTAAAAAGCATCAATTTTAAGGCTAAAGATAAAACAAATAGAAAAAATCATCAAGTTATATTAAATAAGTTTTTAACAGCTTTGCTTTTGGATGAATGATAAATTTGGAAAGGAGACTTGAGGAAAGCAATAAAATTATTGAGTTACATAAAATGGTAACAAAAGGACTGACAAAGTAGACATAATAAGATTTGAAAAGTCTAATAATTCACTTATTAACAATCTTTAAATACATGAAGTGTAGAGCCTCTGGAACTTAAACGCCATTGGTTATTCTATTAACCTTTGAAATAGACAAACAAAGGAGTAAAAAAATCCCTTTCAATACATTCTTTGTACTAGTTTACAAGTTTAAGTGTGGAATAAGTAGAATATTTTTGCTTAGAGGTTCCTGTACAATTTTGGAGGGCTTGTAACTTTGGCCAGATTCTATCCTTTGAGTATCCTCTGTGAGGCAATATCAGCCATAGAAATTAATGACTTGTTATAGTACCAGGATGAGAGGTCAAAGTGATCTCTAGGGGCCTCTTTCGGTTTCATGAGTCCAGAATAATTCTAGTCTTTTTTAAAATGTGCATTTTGCTTTAAAATAATACCCTAAAATGACTATACCAATCTATCTTTTTGTAAATCTCATGTGGACTAAAGAAAATGCCACTTTGTAATTATAAATGAAATAGAAAGAAATTACAGGAAATTAACTTATTGGGTGAGTCCATATTCTGAATATTTAATTTATACTAAGGAAGCAGAAAATTGTGAATAAACTTAAATATGAATTAAATCCTCGTAATAATGCAAAGCATTCTTATAGCACTTAATATGCTTTTTATTAATAACAATAATGCATCTGTTTTGTAAAGTAAAAGATACCACCTCCATAGGGTACTATAGAATCACAATTGAGAATGTAACCAGTATAAAGAGAAAACTAGTATTTTTATGATGTCTTTTAAATTAAATGATACTCTGTAAATCTCCTCTCTCTCTTCTCTGTTCCCATCTAACCCCCAACCCACATACACAAACATGTACTCCCACTGGCACAGGTTTGAGCCCTGAGCATGAAGCTGACTTAAATACAAATCCCACTTACCCAAAGGTCATATGGGGCCAGCAGGTGCCCCCTTCAAGCACTGGAAGAAAAATGGGCTTCAAGTTTTTCACCTTCTTGTTCTGCAGCCACCTGGAAACTAGGTTTTACTGGAAAATTGTACCATCAGTGGCCTACTAGGAAGATTTTCACTTGAGTGATTCTTCTACCCAATCCTAGCTTAACTCTGTATTAAGCTAGAAATTTTAGGACTGGAGAAAACTTAGCTTAAGTAGAGCAATCATAGTTAACTAATAAAAAGCCCTTAAAAAACTAGGGACAGATTTTTCCATACCAGGGATTCATCTCAAAATATAACCATTAAAAAACAGGTGAATTTAAGACAAATTATGTTAATAAATTTACTTAATGGTAACATTTTAAATCCAGATATATTATGTTTCTTTTTAAATAGTAAATATGAGTAATATATCTTAGGCAAAGTTGCACTAATGTATATATTGACAGTACAGTACTAATTAACCTACCAAGAAACAATATTTTGTACCTGACTGCATTACATATTTTATATTAAACATGATGCTCCTCTAAATTCATTTCAGATGTTTAGTCAAGTTTAAATAACAAACAAAAAAAGAATTTAATTGAGTCAGCCAAATAAGCTAATTAAGTCAGCTAATTAGCCTAAAAGTGTATATGCTAAAATTTTAAATTAATTCTTGAGAATTGGTAGGTAATATTTACCAGTTTGGTCAATTTGTTGGTCATATTTTTCATTTGGGACCAGTTATTTCATATACATATGAGCAGGTCTAATAAATATTCATAGTTACCAAGCACAACAGTTTAATCAGCATTTAAAGTGTATTATATGCAAATAAAGTTTTATGATCAATAGCCTCTTAATGTACAAGTTTTAAAGCACCGTGAAACCTCTTAAGAAATAATTCAAAGCTTTGTAAAATAACTTCTTTAAAGTTTTCATATTTCTTTCCAGAATTAGTCTTTTACTGTCATTGGTTATTTTCAAGTCTAGCATCTGTTCATATTTCTTTCCAAAATTAGTCTTTTACTGTCATTGGTTATTTTCAAGTCTAGCATCTGTTGAGTGTAAGGGGCAGGGGCTAGGGATGAGGGAATCACCAGAGTGCAGTATCACTGTCTGAAACATCATCATGGTGTTCCATAATATTTGGGTTTTTATAAATGATACATTTCAGAATATTTGATACTTTCTTAAATGTCTATTACATATCTTTATAATATGAAATGATATATTTTTATAAAAACCCTGATAGATGATAGATAGATAGATAAAAGAAAGATAGATAAACAGATAGACCTCAATATTTTTCAGAAATGCTGTAAATTGAGTTTGTAATATTGACCTGACTCAGCAGTATGATGTATTAGGGGCAACAGGTTATGCTGTAATACATATAAACATCTGTTAAGATAGATTATTCCTTCTTCCTCATTCAACATATATTTATTGAGCATGTACTATTTTCAGGCTCACCAGACTTTGTCAGATTTAAAGCTAGCCTATATAAAAGAAGTAGTTCTCACTTAAGCACCTTATTATGCATGAAGAGGAAAGAAATGCACCACTGTAATTTGGGGATATAGGTGATGCCAGCCGTCATCATTTAGGGAATCACATTGGCATTAGGGAGTGTTGAAAGGACCATTCAGCGGAGCCAGCGCAGAAGTCTGAACACAGTGTCCCTCCATACTTTCTCATGTTAACAAGCATTAGATTGACAGAGTTGAATTGCATATGTTGTTTTCTATGGAGAAGAAGGGTAGATGTGTCACAGTTCTCCCTTAGGAACATAGAAAGCAGTTTGGTTTAAAGTCAAGATATTTTTTGGGTGAAAGAAAGATGAATGTGCAATAAAACAGGCAAACCGCGTTGCTGATACTAATAATGATTTGAATCCTACCATGTTTAGGATATGATAGTTTCTGTGTCAGATAGGAGCTCAGAGTTACTTTGACTACAAGTTCAATTATAGATGGAAAGGAATAAAGTATGACTCTTTTCTTTTTCTTCAGCTGTTTAACGAAATTTTCTTTGTGATTACGAAGATTCTTAAATTATTTAATCAGCTCAATATTGTATCATAGAGTCAGTACCTTAAATGAGCTATATTAGTGAGCTGATTAGGCTGTTTCACAAAATCACGTGTGTTTAGAGATGAACATGGGCATGACATTCCCAAACAGAAAATATAGAAGCATCTATCCATTGGTTAATTGCAAGTTTCATTTATTACCATACAAATTTATTCAGTTTTTTTCCTTTCATTAATTTGGGAATATTTCATTTTGCTTTCCCTCTCTGCACAATGATTCAAGGTTTTCTAAGCCAGGGCCACATCTTAAATTACTTTTCCCTCATTTCACTCTCTTGATCTATACCTTTTTCCTCATTTTGAATGAGAGGAGAGTGGATAATATGGTGGGAGGCTCTGGCTTATTACTTTGGCACCAGCCATTCCTTTTATAGCACATAATTTTCTGACCAACTCCAAAGCTGCTAAAATGTAATTCTTAGCAATGGCATTTTGACACATGAAGATATGTGTAGTGAACAGGTGTTTGCTTGGGATTGCACTTCACTCTTTGCTTTTATTTCATGGGAAAGGCAATTACACTGGCAGGTATCAGATTAGAGAGTGAGAAGACAACTTATTTTCAAAAGCATAAACGGAGCTTCCCATAACAGGGGCTCATTCCTGTGGTCTCTCAGGGGCTCTACATTTTCAGAGCTTAGAGGAACCACATCCCTGTTTGGAAAAGATTTTTCTTTTTTTTCCTTCCCTTGCTGGTGTCATTACTGTTGCTATGGAGAGGAAATAAGTGCCGCATGACATTGCTGGAAAAATCAACACTGATGTATTTCTGTACGGCAAATAATCCATTTCAGAGCTTGTTTTTTTATTAGTAAAGGCTTGCTAAAAATTGTCAGAACTAACACCAAAAAGGAAATGTTCCTTTGCCCAAACCACGCTGGTATATAAAAGGTGGTTTATGTGAAGGTGCACCTAAATATTTCCTTCCTAATGATAGTGAAGAGAATGAAATACATAGTAACCCATGTGAATTGAGGAAGAAGAAAACATGTTCTATAAACTATTAGGCATGATTTATATTATTCGAAACTTTTTCTTGGAAATGACCACCCAACTGTTTTAAAATCTATTTTTAACATTGAGTTATTCAGTTGTACGGCACTACCCCATTCAGGTCTGAGCCCTTAGAAGACATTAAGCCTGGTTTCATTTTGTATCATTCCTAAGGCATTCTTTTCTTCCCTGCTATAGAAGTCAAGGTGCCAAGTCAGATACCAGAGATAACGTTTATGATGTCTTAGTATCAACACATGATTCTTGATTCATCTCACCCTGAGGAACAGGCAGTTACCAAAACCAAGATCCCTGACTCTCAGGGTTAAATGGAAAAAGCCACTTTTATATAAACTTGTAATTAATATATGATGTTTCTGTTGAACTGTTCTGAATTTTATTGTTATTAAGTAAATAAGATTTTCCATGAGAAAAATACTTTACTCAATCTATGAGTTTTAACAAATAGAAGAAGGACTAAAGAATAAAAGGATTTAGAAGAGGAAAGAAAGCATCTCATTGCAACTGAAATGCCATTACCGTCAGTAGTATTTGGTGATATCCATGGAGTGACTGCAAAAGAATACTCCATTATTAAGTGGAAATATGCCTTTGACAGTGTGCTTTTGATGTTGAAAACTGTGATGGGTTTTAATGAAAGCTATAAAATAAATGTACAATATTTCCACCTTTGAATCCATTGTTGGAAGATTTACCGGTTGCATTTTTCTTGCATTAAGAATGTGTTTTATGTGAATGACTGATTTGTCATGTCTATGGGTTTTTTTGTTTGTTTGGTTGGGGTTTTTTTTGGTTTTTTTTTTTGGTTTTTGTTTTGCCTGCAGTGGCACATCTAGTGATGAAATGTGCAACTTATACATTATGTATTACATGGAAGCCAAGCATGCAGTTTCTTTCATGACCTGTACACAGAATATCGCTCCGGATTTGTTCAGAGCCATACCACCAGAGGCCAACATTCCAATTCCTGTGAAGTCTGATATGGTTATGATGCATGGACATCACAAAGGTAAAATTGGTGTTTAATTTAAATCAACGTATGATTTTGTATTTTATATTTTCTTATGTGTCTCACTTGACTATATGATTAATGTTTAAAATCATCCTCCTTCTGTCAAACAATCGCATATGTACACATAATCTGATTCCCTCTTTTCCCTCTTTATCCTCTATCTCCCCTCCTGACATTCCCCCATCGAAACAGTTAAAGTGAAAACTGTCAACTAGTGATGAAACAGATTCATTTGAGACCAATTCCATAAATGTAGATCTTTCTTCATTTAATTTGTGTTTCTAGTTTCCTCATTTCATTCTTCCCATAACCAGTAATGAATTATTCAGTTTATGAATTTATACACCATGTTCTAAAGAGTGCTACAGTTTGCCAATGAAAATGGTTATCATCTCCGACCATACCCTAAATTATCTGTTGAATGAGTCTTCAAGCAAAGAGCAGTTCTTGATTTATGAGGCATTACTAGCCTTAGTCTTTTTGGTCTCATTCTCTAAATTGTTCTTTAATTTACTGTTCATCTGCAAAATGGTCATATTGATTGTCACTTCTTTAGTTTAAAATTGCAAAACCCACATACTTTTTTATTGGAGGAAGTATGCTGAGACTTTACTGAGTATTACAAGTTCAGTCTTAATGCCAGAACTTCTTATTTCTAAAGACGCAGACGTTGAGAATGGACTTGAGGACATGGGGAGGGGGAAGGGGAAGCTGGGACGAAGTGAGAGAGTGGCATGGACATACATACACTACCAAATGTAAAATAGATAGCTAGTGGGAAGCAACTACATAGCACAGGGAGATCAGCTCCGTGCTTTGTGACCACCTAGAGGGGTAGGATAGGGAGGGTGGGAGGGAGGCACAAGAGGGAGGGGATATGGGGATATATGTATACATATAGCTGATTCACTTTGTTATACAGCAGAAGCCAACACAACACTGTAAAGCAATTATACTCCAATAAAGATGTTTTAAAAATAAAAAGAAAAGAACTTCTTATTTCTTTCTATAGGAAATTTTATAAAAGAAATTAACATAGCAATCAGGTCATTTATAAAAATCATAATATATTTATAAAATGTACCTTAAAATGTTCTGAAAATATCCTAAAAATATTACTATATTCAACTTTTTAAAAAATACGGGCAGTTTTATTAATGCATCTTTAAAATTCTGTGTCATTTATATATTACTGAAAGGGTAGTTGATCCAGTTATTAAGTCAGAGTCTGGTACTTGGTAGTTATGCTAGAGTTTTTTGTGAATTAGAGCATTTCTGCCATATCAATTCTTAATACTATTGTTTTTATGAAATACAAGACCCTGAAAATATTTTTATGTTGATAACATATTTCCAATAAACTATTTAAAGTATGTAATATATACTGCAAATTTATACTCAGCTCTTTTGATCCTTTACAGAAACAGTGAATAAAGATAAGACTTCTTTACTACAGCAGCCAAAACGAGAAGAAGTATTAGAACAGGGTATGTATGCTTACTTCTGTAACTAGGCCTATAAAAGTATTCATTATCCAAATAGGCAACCAAATTTTAAAGTTCTTGAGGTATTTTAGGTCTTTCTTTATCAGCCTAATACCCTACATATTGCTGATTTTATGTAATACATAATTCATGAGAAAATGGTCAGCTGTTGCACTTTGGCTTTGAAAATAAAATGCGTTAATGTAATTTAGTCCCATTAGATTTTTCTGTCTTTGTTTTACCTTATTTAATGTTGTAACTTTTATATATAGTGCAAGTAAGTGCAGATATAATCATTAGAAACCATCAGTGAGCTGCTTTTGAAACCTTATGACCTTTAACATTTAAATTCTTGTATGTTTTGTATGGTGTGTTCATAACTATATTTGAGGTTCAAGAAAAAAAGAAATTAAGAATTAAACATATCTTGCCTCTCTTTTAAGTCATTCTTCTCTGCCTTCAGTTAAGGTAGGCGGGATTATCATCTTAGGCATTTGTAGTTTTGTGTTAAGTTGCCATCTGATGAGTTAGGAAAGCTTCATTCTTCCTCTGTTCTATTTATTTAAAGTGGTAATATTTGATGTTGTAGGTCATGTACTGTATGTGCTGGCACTGAAAATTTATTCTCCTGAATCTTGCTTTCTTGCCAGTTAAATTGGAAGATAGTACTTTGTGTTAGGTGTTGAAGTATGTTATCAAGTCGTTTTTGGCCTAGATGTAATATATTTAAAAACATTAGTTTAATGTTAATGCAAACATGCTTCTACTGACAACATAAAGTGTATAGGAAATAGATAGGATTTTTCTATTAGCAACTTATAGAAATTTGTGACTCTTTGGGTATTGTAAACCACTATAGGAATTATTCAAAATGTGTTCTGTTAAGTCTAGGTCAAAGATATTACTCTTGCACTAATAGTATTGCAAAATTAAAAACTCAGACTTTTTAAAGGAAAAAAATGCATTCTGAAAGGAGAATAAGGTAAACTGTAATATAAAAGTTTTGAAATTATATAGAGTATGTTCCATAACATCTCATTCTAACAAAGTGGCTTAAAAATAAACTTAGCTCGAAGTTGTTTCTATTTTTGTATTAAGTCAAAAAAAGGGAGATGATTTTATAGTGAATAATTTATGCTAAGTGGTTCCTACTAAGCTATTGAGTATGACTTAAAATAGCTAAATTTATCAATCCTGTGTATATAATTTGTAAGGAAGTCAATAATTGTAGCCTAAATATAGTAGTTTTAAGTGTTTACTGTAACTGTCCAGAAATTTAATCAGACTTAAAATGAATTATTTTGACATTGCACACACTGTTTGAACTGTATGTCTTTGAAATAATTGGAGTCATCTTAGAACACATTTCCAAATACCAACATATGTGGTACAGTGTGGAATGAGATCACCATTTAGTAGGTGCAGGTTGTAAAATGTTTCTATGGAAACTGAGGCTGGACTTTTTTCCTTTTGAAGTTATTTGAGTTGATCAAGAAAGACATTGAAACCCCTAAAAGATTAGAAACCCGGAGGTTTTATTAGCAGAGGAACCTTAAATATTAGATTTAATCTGTTCTTTTCAAACCATAGGATTTTAGGAGGTGTCAGGTATGCCTAAAAACCAAATCCTTTAATACACTTTCACATATTGCCATTCATTTACCCTTTTATGTTTGATAGCATATACATATAGTATTAAGAAGCTTAAATATACCCTTATATATTTATTGATATATTGGGCTATATACCCAGTATAGTCTTAATGGTTTCAGAGAAGAATTCTATGGATACATAAATTATTTTCCTGTAGTCACCATTTTATTCTACTTATGAATAAAAATGCTGTAAAGTGATTTAACTTGGGAAGAAAAAACCAGTAGTCTGACTCAATTTTCATACTGCAGAAAATAGGCTGTGGCATTCATATGTTGAAATTTGTAGGTCCATCAGAATGTCACCTCCTAGATTATGTGAAGACAAATACCTCACCAAAAGCTATTTCAATGGCCGTTGTAGCCTCTCTGTTATTCTATTAGTCTTTGGGGATCGCCAGCCTGGAATTTAAAGAGAAATATAGAAATATTCCAAATGCATATTTGTACACATAGTTCATTTGATTTGCTAGTTAGATCAATCTATCTCCTTGCAATACACAGGGCAAATCTACTCATTACTGAGAGAGTATCCCATTCTTCTGAGAGATGTTTGCACAAAATGTCTATTTGTATTCATTCCCTGGGGTGTTAAATTGACCAAGTAGATGATAGGAGGGCTCTAATTATTCAAATAAATTACACCATGTAGGCTGATTTTTAAAGAAATCCCTCAGAGTTAACCCTTTGCCTTATTTTGGTGTTCTGGCAAAAACAAGTTACGTTCAAGTACTCCTCCTGGTTGTATTGATTCTTTCAATATTTTAAATCTCCGATACATAAAAGCCCTGAATTATTTCAGTTGTGCTAGCCATAAACTAACAGACAGCATCTATGTTGGTCACACAGGATATAAAACTCCCATTGGAAATAGAACAGTTGAGGGGCAGGAAAGAAAAGAGCCAAAACATAAGAGGATATGTACCCAAAGGCAAGCTCTGTACCCATCAGTGACTAAATAATAGAGAAAGTTCTACCTGGATAATACAAACAATATTTTTTTTTTTTTTGCTTCCTGTCTTAATACATTGGCAAAGCAGACAGGAAGATAAAGGTCATGATGTGTCATAAATGCTGTGTTGGAAAGAAGGGATGACCTTTACTGAGGTAGTAAAAAAAAAAAGAGAGAGAGAGAAAGACTCATATGCCATAGGCTGAAAAAAAGAAATGTAGCAGTGCCACAAATGGATGGGAAGTAGTAGGTACCTCCAACATGGAGAGAAAAAAAAAAAACCGAAGCAAACTAATAATCTATTTAACACAGGTTTATCTAATACTCTATTTCCGCAGGAGAAATATAAGTGTTTTATTTCCTTTGAAATTCTTACCACTAAAATTGCTAGCTATTAATTTTCACCAGAATATTAACCTTGACCAGAAGTTAACTAGTTTGAAAGAGACATCTGAGTTGTGTGAATCCATGTAGAATTGCCCATCCTGTGCTTACTCACAAGCACACTAACCTGCTGCAGCGTCCTTGTCTGCCTTTGCTGCCTCTTGAACAAAATTTGGCCGAAGGCAAATGTATCTCAGACTCTATCTCAAAAAGTATACTTATGGAGACACCAGAGGAACCTCATTATATGGACATCTTTACCTATCAGGTTGTCCTGGATCATGCAACAGTGGAAAACATTTTTTTTAATAAATTTATTTATTTTATTTATTTATTTTTGTCTGCATTGGGTCTTTGTTGCTGCGCGCGGGCTTTCTCTAGTTGCGGCGAAGGGGGGCTACTCTTCGTTGCGGTGCGCGGGCTTCTCATTGCGGTGGCTTCTCTTGTTGCAGAACATGGACTCTAGGTGCATGGGCTTCAGTAGTTGTGGCTTGCGGGCTCAGTAGTTGTGGCTTGTGGGTTCTAGAGCGCAGGCTCTGTAGTTGTGGCTTGCAGGCTCTAGAGTGCAGGCTCAGTAGTTGTGGCACACGGACTTAGTTGCTCCGCGGCATCTTCCCGGACCAGGGCTCGAACCCATGTCCCCTGCATTGGCAGGCGGATTCTTAACCACTGTGCCACCAGGGAAGCCCAACAGTGGAAAACTTTTTAATGAGGCTTTAATTAAATCTGCAGAGATTTTTTTTAAATAATGCTTATTAGAATTTTTTAATCATATTCATTACAGAATATATGGAAGTTATAGAAAAGTATGAAGAAGTAAACAAAAATCATCCATAATCCCCAGAAATATGGGTGTATATGTACACCCTGTGTGAAATATATATTTTACATATATATGTATATTATTTTTAAAATATTTAGATCATAATGTATGCACATTTTTATATCTTCTTTTTAAAATACCATATCTTGACTATTTCCTCCAACTATAAAAATTATTGGCATGCAGGATTTTTAATGACTGCATAATATGTGTATATTCCTGCCCATAGTGCTTTGAAAATAGCCTATTTGTCTACAGGTGAGCTTAGGTGAATGAGTTGATTATGCCTGCTTCTATGCAGAAAAACACTAATGGCTATTCAAAACAAACGGAAATGTCACCAAGCTTTGAAAACGCTGTAAGTGAAGAATTCCCTGGGTATGTAATAAGTACAATAAGCTAAACAATAAAACCCAACTAGACAGTGATTCTGGGTGGAGGAAATGAATCCTATGAGACTATACAGAATGAGAAAGATGTTGAGATTTTTCACACACAAATGTATCCTTTACTTATATGTTCTGGTTGGCACTTTTAGGAAACTAAGGCATGTTTTTTTCCTCTTTATTTCTTATGCATTATGATTTTTTATATATGTGCACTATACTAAAGGTACAACCTGAACGTTCTATCAACATTGTTTAGGCAAGGAATGTGGGCTGAAACTAAAAGGCATGCCAGCTTCAAGCACGAATCTATACAACTACATTTAGGAGTTCTGAATTTGGGTGTTTCTCTCCTTTAAAGTTCAAAGTGTAGATCTACTGTTGAAACTTATGTCAGTTGTATTGGGAAGATTTTATGTCTTAAAAAAACTCAAGGCAGGGACTTCCCTGGTGGCCAGTGGTTGGGAATCTGCCTGCGAGAGCAGGGGACATGGGTTTGAGCCCTGATCCTGGAGGATCCCACATGCCGCGGAGCAACTAAGCCCGTGCGCCACAACTACTGAGCCTGCGCTCTAGAGCCTGCGAGCCACAACTGCTGAAGCCCACACGCCTGGAGCCGGTGCTCCACAACGGGAGAGGCCACCGCAGTGAGAGGCCCACGCACCACAGCGAAGGGTAGCCCCCGCTTGCCACAGCTGGAAAGGGCCCGCGCACAGCAACAAGGACCCAACGCAGCCAAAAATTAATTAATTAATTAATTAATTTTTTTAAAAAACCTCAGGGCAGAATTGAAAGTCAAATCTGCAATACCAGTATGTCCTTGTTATTGTACGTTATTCTCTGGACAGCATTTCTTTTGCTGCAGATAGGACCTTTAGCATGTTTTATTCAGTTTGCTCCAAACTCTTCTCATTGTAGTCTTCATGCCCTCATATAATCAATCTTTATACTCAAAGGTCCGCATGAGCTACTATATTCCCAAAGCGGGAGGAATCTAACAAAAATACAATTTGTAGAGGGAAAACACTCCATGGCCCCAGATAGTTAAAGGTCTTCAGACACGTCTGTGAAACAGAGTAATTTCACAATGGTTTTATGCTAACAAAAATGAATTACCATTGGCATGTTTTACCAAATAAGTAGAATCAAGGGAACAAGGTTGCAACTTAACACGACAGTAGTCTACTGTAAAAGCTTATTAAAGTAACAGTTGATAAACCATTTATGAGAAGAACAAAACACAGGCTGGGCTTAGTAGTTAAAATTTATATTCCTTTGTTGTTCAAAATAGGACACTCCCTTCATCCCCTAATAAAGTCCAAATGATTTTAGTAGCATCTTCTTAGCTTATTCCAAGCATTCTCAATACCACTTTGCTGTTTTAAAGAAGATACAAGTCTTGTTTATATTTCCGTTCAGTTTGTTATGATTTATGAGCAGCTCACAAGTCTTTATTTATTGAACTCATCTATCAAACACAACTTTAAATACCCCCCAAGACTCTGGGAAGCTGAGTGGATGCTCTTTTGAATTGGTTTCCTAATAACAGAATAGGCAGATATGAATGATCATTTATCGCATGGTATAGATATAGATCAGCGTGTATGGCAGTTGCAAAAGTCATCATCTCCTAACTTCTCCTTTTTCACATTTGTCTCATTTTCTTAAAAAAAGAAAAGAGTTAAAAGGCCCATTTCTGATTGTTTCCCAATCAGATGAGTCCTATAGGAGGAAAAAGTAATAAAGTTTGATCCTTGAGCTGGTCATCATGATCATGTGTTTTATTTCTCTAAGGCTAGTAGGATAAATGTTGTGGGTTAGTAATAAGTA
The DNA here is from genome assembly GCF_028564815.1 of Eubalaena glacialis. Lineage (NCBI taxonomy): Eukaryota > Metazoa > Chordata > Mammalia > Artiodactyla > Balaenidae > Eubalaena > Eubalaena glacialis. The sequence goes on from NC_083719.1 coordinate 83,829,107, forward strand.
AACAGTCAGTAAGCCAAATCAACTTTAACCAGAAGGCGAAGTGTCAGCTATGACTGACTCATAAACTAAAATATGAAAATCTAAAAAGAAATGCTTTTATCTTTTCATTCCTTGTATCCCTCTTATTAATCAGTTGTTGTTGCATGATTGTGATCTCATTAGCTTGGTTACTTGGCATATTTTGTTAGTGGTTAAACTGCTAATGAATATCCTATTTACTCTCCATGTACCATAGAAATCACAGAGCAATAAGCAGTAACAAAAGCTGTTTTTTTAGGTAATGAAGTACTAGTGATTTGTGTGGGAAATGGCAGTTTATATTCTGAAACATTACCAAGAGGCTCTTGATCACTTTAAAAATAAAAATGCCTGCCACAATTAAGATTTTATGCTGTCTAAGAGTAGGGATACTTATTTTTTAATCCAATAATCTTAAAACATTTTATTAAAAGAAAAAAGCATGGGGCACTTTTTTCAAGGTATGTTTCCATCTTGTTTAGTTTGATCTTACCATATTCCTGAAAGTAAACCAGAGAAACTTCCATGCTGGTGGGAGGGAATAGTGAGTGATCCCAACTAAATAGAAAAATGTCCATTGAGCCATGAAATAGTTAACACAAGCACACAGCTAACAAACTTGGAGTTTAGTTGGTAGTGTTTTAGACTCTCTTGTGTTATGCTGTGTTCCTTTTCCTGACACATTAGCTGCTACTTCACTAGTGTTTCCCAAATACCAAACCCACTCAGCCAAATAACTTAAAGGCCTAGAGCATTTCTGCATTTCTTCAGATAAGAATCAAAGTTTGAAGTGAGGAAAAGAAAGAAATGGAACTCACTGCAGCCTAAAATCATCAGGGAAAAATTTTTATCTTTACTAATGCAGAAGCCATTTATAACACAGTATTCATTCCAGAATCATTTATTGAGTATCTGCTATGATAGGAACAGTACTAATCACTGGAAATATGACAATATATAAGAAATGAGAGGGGGGTTATTTTTATATAAAATCACATTTATACCTTGCCATTTGTCCCTTCTCAGATAATTTTAATGTATGAAAAAAGTTTTTTTAGATCATCTTAGAGAATTTTATCATACATGTAAGGTATATTGCCAGTGGTAAGTGAAAACTATTAAAGAGAATAGAAAATAGGAAACTTTTCTACTTTTTCAAGCCAAAAAGAAACCAGTCATTATTCTTTAGGCCAGCTTTGTGCAAATTACTATTGTATATGTATGTATTGACTAATTTATTAGAGTCTTATCAGTTATAATAAAAAGAAGACAAGCCAGGATAAGACAAAAAAAAGAAACTTGTTCGGTTAAATCATAAACCTGGCACCTGAGCTCAGTAGACTGTTACTTTAAAAAGAAAAAAAAAATTTAATATAGTAAGATTGACAGGTCTGAGGTGAATTCACAGGAAAGAGATACGGCCAGTACAGAAAAGATAAGGGAACCTGGATCCAGTATAGTGATACTTAGAAGGTGGATCCCTCAGTCAGGCTGTCTCCTTCAAATCCAAGTTCAACATGCTACCGGCTGTGCACCTTAGTACTGTGCCATTAGATTCCTCATCTAAAATGAGGACAGTAAGTATTTCACAGAGGTTAAATGTGTTCTGTCATATAAAGCACTCAGTAAAGTGACTTGGTCATGCTGAGCTCTCAAAAAGTATTAGCTGCTATTACTATTATTGTCATTTGTAGTTTATAAAGTACTTCTTTATATGTTATCTCTGTTGAGAATAAGTAGGGTAATTATACCTCCCAGTTTTTCCAGGATTGTACCAGTTTATGCCTAGTATAAATATTAACAACACCCCTTTCTTTTCTCAAATGTGTCCCAGTTTGGTAATTAAATTATATGGTCTGCTTAGCAGCAGGACCCAGAATAGAATTAGAGAATACTACCCCGAAACACATAGGTTAACTGAGCTGAGGAAAAGGGGTCATAACTGGGAAGTATCTAGGGGACGCAGGTTACCCTCAATCACAAGTCAGTTGCACAAAGGTCGAGCAGCTTTAATACCATTCCAGACAGACCTTTCCATCGAAGGCAGGGGTGAGAGTCTGTTCTGATGAAGAAGGGGTAGTCCTTCAGCATGACAATTATGGGGTGATAAGAATCTCAGGTGAGTACTGGTGGGAGGGAGGGAAAAGGTGATGTTGACAAATCGGCATCGATGAATCAAATGCCTTTGTGATTCACTGGTGAGAGAAAAATGAATCTAGTTTTCTGGATTGATTGTCCCAAAACATGGTTTCATCACTGAGAGAGATACTATAAAAAAAATAAAGTATGGGGAGAAGATTAAGAGCCCAGATTTAGACATGTTGAGTTCAAAATCCCATTGAAATAGACATTCAATCCAAGTGGAAATTTCCAGATGGCAGTTTTATATACCACTAAGTTCTAGGTTCTAGGAAATCTCCAGATTTTGGAGTCACTTGTCTGAATGTAGCAGCTTAAGCTTTGTGAGTGGCTGAGATCACTTAGTAGGAAGAAGCCTTAGCCAGGGACAATAAAAGTATGCCAGGGAAAGACCTCAGAAAACAGGAACATTCCATATGTTGGGCAGAATAAGAAGAAGCCAAGATGACAGGTGAAGATCTGGAAAGAACAATATTATAAGGAGAGAGGTTCTGAAGGAACTATAAAGGGGTATATGCCACCAGTAGGTCAGGATGAAGAGTCTATTGGCTTTGGCAACTAGGAGCTCTTGAGCAACTCATGCAGAAGCCATACAGGAGTGAAGTAGGGAGTGGAAGCAAATGCCTTCGATTTAGCAAGAAAGAGGATATGAGGAAGGATGAAGCAGCACATAACCCCACACTGTCCAGTATGGTAGATACTAACCGCATGTGGCTATTTAACTTTGAATATTAATGAATTAAAAGTAAGTAAACTTAAAAGTTAAGTTTCTCAGTCTTACTGGCCACATTACAAATACTCAATAGTCCCATGTGTCTAGGAGCTATTATATTGGCAGCACAGGTATAGACTATTTCCATTATCATAGAAAGCTCTTGTAGATGGTGCTGGAACTTGTTAAAGAAAGAGGGAAAATGAAAAAGCTTGAAAGACATGCTTTGTCAGAGGAGGGTCTCTTCTCGCCTCCATGACCACTCAAGATAAGCCTGAAGTGAGTGTGTTTATAGCCTGAGTCAAATCTTTGGCAGAGTAATTGTATTAGAAAAGAAAGAAAAAGGAGATGGGAAAGGCTTCAAAAGGCTCAGGGAGGGCTGGCATCCAGAACACTGGGGTAGGGATAGTTCTTTCTCCAAAAATAGACTAATTAAAAAAAAAAAAAAAGGAGAGAGAAAGAAAGTGCAGAAGTGCAGGTACAACCTTCTTTGGCAAAATCAGGAAGCAAATCACAAAGGCAGCCGTAATGACTTGTTGAGAAAATAGAGGGCTGTATACTTAAAGGTGGCTTTTTTCCATTATGAAAATCCCAATACTTCAATACGAAACAGAAACTGATTTTTTTAAATTTTAGGTAAACAATAGATTGAATCAGATGCATGTTGCAACTAGAGTTTATATCTTTGTCGTTAGTAATTATAATAGCTATAATTTAGTGATATCTACTTTATGAAATACACTGGACTGGGCATTTTACATTAACTATCTTCTTTAAATCCACAAAACAATTTTTAAGGGTAGTTTTCATTATCTATTTTAAAAGGTTAAGTAACTTGCTTAAAGGCACAGAATAGCTATTAAGTGTCAGGGGTTGGATACGAACACTAGTGTGAAATGCAGACCAGACATTGGGTAATAACAATACAAGGAAAGAGCAGAGTGCTGTAGGTGCACATAGCAGCAACCCGTAATCTGATTGTCAAGGCAGGCTTCTTGGATGTAAGTGACGCCTAAGTAACATCTGAAGGTTGAGGAACTAGTTGATTACTAGGGAGAGAATGTCCCAGGAAGAAGAAACAACATCTTAGAGTTGACATTCAAGGAAGTAAAAGTCCAAAATGGCTATAATATAAACTGAAAAGAAAAAGAGAATATTGAGAAATGAAACTGGGGTAGAGACCACCCAACTTCCTCTGTTTATATTCTATTCCATCCATTGTACTCAAGGTTAGGTAGATTTCCTCAATCAAGATCTTAATATGACTAAGAAAGACGGTTAACGTTTTGGGATTTCATATATTCCATACACCGGAAGAGAAAAAAAAAGAAACCTTTCTGGTTTGTGTATAAGAATGTAAGAGATAGCCATCTAGTGGTCTCCTGCATGTAATCTCTAGAAGTGAGATGCTGCTCTGAAGCTATGTTCTCACAAGGCCAGTGCATTTGTGTGGAGCCAAGCCTCTTACATTGCTAAATTTTTGTTTTCCTAACCCAGTGATCATTGTAAATGATCATTTCAAAGGAACCGAGTACTCTGTATTTGGTATTTTATCACAGCTTTTAGATTTTTACTGACAAACCTGAATAACTATTCATAGTTCTAAGCCTGTGTTCCTCCATCAACATTAGCCTAATGTCATAGATTTAAGTTTTAAAATTGTGTTCTTTTTCTGTTCCTGAAATCATCTTGTTTTTATCTTCTATATAAAATGTTTCATTGCACAACAGCATATTAAGCTATTTATATTTAGTGTGTGGGGCAGGAGAATTACACAGTAATGGGTTAATTTCTCTTCTGTAAGGCAGAATGCCACTGTGGCCTACCGGAATTGGTTGCATTGTAATTTGCTTTGTTCATTTTACTGATATTGGCCCTAATACTTGGTAATTATTTTCTGATTGAAGATCTCACCTAGGATAAGCTGCTTTCATGGGCAAGAATTGAAAACCTACTTTGAATCATTAAACCAAGATTATTTATAAACATGACAGGATCTCAGCATCATTTTGGAAAGACTTCATATCCCCTTGCACCAATATTTTAATAACATATTCTTTAGTGGAATGTATCCTGGCTAAACCAGTTATTATTTTTATTTCCTAATGGTCATAAAAAAGATTTTATAAATGTTATCTGATCGTGCTATAAATGTAATTAAAACTTAAGCAAAAGGACTCCACAATCATAAGTTTCATTAGCAGCACTTAGTATAGAGTGAGAAAAGGAAGAACTGTGGGTTTCCTTTGGGTTTGGGTTAGAAAAGCAGATTTATGATTCCATTGAGAATATACCTGTTTCCCATTCACACAGTTGATGTGAATGGATTTGAAGCCACAGATGTAACTGATGAGGATTAAAATGCTTCATGAGCCTTCCATAGTCGTATGTTGTATCTGTTGTAATATTTTAGAAATAATTTGTTTTCATGGAATTATATTATCATATCCAAGTTTACTTCTTAGTACAGGAAGACATGAAATACATTTCAGTGATGTATCATTCCAATGATACTAGTTTGTTAAAATCTCTTTTGCTTGAAACTGATTTCAAAATATTCTTTTCTCACAAAATTATTTTTCTGGAATTTATTCATTTCTTATTTAAAATAAACAACTGGAGCTACTTACAGTAACACAGTTAACAAAATAATAAAACTTTGGTTTTCCAGTTGCCAAGTGGATGTTAGATTTTCTGTGTTTTATAGCACCTGCTCAAAAATATACATTTAATTTTTTGTGGATTACACTTTAATAGGCTTTTAGAAGACAACTTCAAAGGGTTTGCCTGTGAAGATAGCTGTTTTCTGATGTAGCTGTTGATAATATTTTATTTTAGAAAGCTGTTGAACTCTGACTTCCAAATCAATCCAAACTAACCTGGTGAAAACCATTTATTGAAACATGCCCTGCAGTCACATATGTATTATTTTGTTTCTACTATTATGCTAATAGAGGTTATTTAGTGTTGTTGGCTCCTGAGATAACAGAAGGAAATGGGTGGTTTGTAAAATGAAATGTGAAGCATATTATTTTTTCATTGTTCTGGAAAATCATCTTTTTCTCCCCATGCTTGAACATCTGAGAGCAACCTTCTCTCTCACTTAGTATGAGGAATCAGGAGGTGATATTATTTAAGGCACAAAATTTTGTAAATTTTGCAATCTTATCAACTCTCCACCCCTTATCTCTTCTCTTTTTTTCACAGGTGATTTCTATTCACTACTTTCCAAGCTGCTAGGAGAAAGGGAAGATGTTGTTCATGTGCATAAATATAATCCTACAGAAAAGGCAGAATCAGAGTCAGACCTGGTAGCTGAGATTGCAAATGTAGTCCAAAAGAAGGATCTTGGTCAGTCTGATGCCAGAGAGAGTGCAGAACATGAGAGGGACAATGCTCTTCTTGTCAGAGACAGAATTCACAAATTCCACAGACTAGCATCTACTTTGAGGCCAGCAGAGAGCAGAGTTTTGTCATTACAGCAGCCGCTACCCGGTGAAGGCACCTGGGAACCAGAACACACAGGAGGTGCGTTTAGGGCTTCTTTTAAAGAATAAAATGTGAAATGCTACAATCCACATAAGCAAAATCTGAAGGGAATAAAAATTAATGGGTGAGAAAGCTCACCAATGAAAAGGACTTATCATTAGAAAAAACATGACTCATATTTGGGTTGTCAGATATCACCTTTGTTTGAGTTTTCCTTTTTGTTTTGGTCCAGTACTATCAATATGTAAATTCAGTTTCTGTTCAGTTGATGAGCCAGAATTACTAAGACCCAAAATCTTTCGATCATATTGGGGTGGGTGGCATATGAAATTCAGGGTAACAGATTCTTACCAAATCAACATTCTCCATTTAGCTCAATGGGAATAAACTGAAAATTCAAACCTGATATGTAAAGTCCTGGTGTATGAAATGGTTATACACTACCTTCCTTTAAGGTAATTAAATTCCTCTCAGAGGAATCTTAACACTTCCAACATTCTCATCCAATTGACTTGTAAAATGTAACCATTTTTATGACTTTGATTTCTTAAGTTCCGTTATCAATTACTATCTTAATTGGAAAGTTGAGTAGTTATATCTGAAGGGACCTCCAGCAAGTCAGTAACTGTCAGATGTATCTTTACTTCTAACCAGGATTGGCTTCTGTAATTAGAGGACAATACCTTATTCCCTTCAGGTTTCTGTACCAGCAAGCTATGGATGCCTCATCTTTGTCTTTAATTGTGTTGTGGCTTCTGTGATATTGATTGTGTTTCATGTTACTTGCTAATGTGGAAAGCCAGATAATACAGCATGTGGAGATAATCCCCCAAAAAGTAACGGATATGCATGCATGGCAGCTGTCCATGCGTGGGCTGGAATGGCACAGGCTGCCAGCTTGATGTTTTCAAATACAGCTTTGCAGGAAGCCATAAATTATTCAACACCCAACTGATTTTTATTTATAATTGAAAAAAATTAGGATGCAGTGCCTTTTGCTCACACAGGAGTTTCAAGCATTGTCCCTTAGGACTGGCCTAATAGTCTCTATGAGATGTTAAATGGAACCCAGATTTTTACCTCTTCGTATTTAAACAGGGTCAGCCCTGCTCTAACTCCTTCTAAATTTACCTAATAGAACTGTGTTTCTCAAGAGGTGGTCCCTGGACCCTCTTGCATCAGAATCACCTAGGGTAATTATGAAAAATCTAGACTCCTGAATCCTACTAAGAGCAACTGAATTGACATCTCTGAGTATGGTGTCTAGAAATCTGCAGTTTATCATGCCCCTATCCATTTCATAGAAAGACTGGAGTGTCTGTCTGAACATCTATATTAAGGACAGTAAATTGTAACCCGAACAACACATAAATATAAAAGGGAAAAGGGCCTCTTTGGTGAGAATACAATTCTATTCAAGCATGAAATGTTAGAGTTGCATCATGCTTTATTCCATGACTTGTCTTTTTTTTTTATTGAAGTATTTATTTTTTATTGAAGTAACATTGGTTTATAACATTATATATGTTTCATGTGTACAATATTATATTTTTATTTCTGTATACCCTACAGTGTGCTCACCACCAAAAATTTAGTTTCTAGTTATCTATGACTTGCCTTTGTTACTCTATGATTTGAAATAATATCATGGTCATTTATAGGCATCATAACTGTCAATGTAAAAATCACAGTTTGACTTAAGGAATTGTATTCCTAAAACCTACTTAGTTTTTCTAAGAAAGAAATGCTTAAAATACTCAAAATACACTAACTGGCCAAATCTCCTTATACCTTCCAAGGTAGTCAGAATGGCAGTGCCCAGGAAAAAAATGTTTCTCCAGGATCTGGTTCAGGAAGTTTCCTTTCATTTTAAGTATGTGGGTGAATGTCACTGAAATAAATAAAGCAATGAGTTACAGAAACATACAGCACAAATTCTAGTTACAGGAAGAAAATGTGCATGTATTTCCTTTCTGAAATGACTTATTTTAGTGTTACTTCACTACTCTGATTCAAAATTTTTAAAAAATTAAATGCAAAATAACAAAACTCATATTTAGGTAAGCTATTTCTAAAAGTCTTTTCAATTTTCTTTCACTGTTTACCATAACACTATCTAATATCTAACTTTAATTAAAGAAAAGCACTTAATAAATGCTATAATATGTTAACAATAATTATGATTATAATTGCTACCATTAATGTCAAGTTGGACTAAGATTTCAAAAATTTAAACACCAAAGTAGTAGAACTAAGTATTAATTATTTTAGCTTAAGTAGCATCCATGAGAGAATTTTCTTGCAATGTGTAGGAAAGCTGCAAAAATTGGCACTCTGAGTTGATAAATTGAGAAAATGACTTGGCAGTGTTCTATCATAATGGGAGTTTGTGGCTCTTCAAATCGCTGATCACTTACATTGATCTGCCTTGATGTTTTCCTGTAATATATGATGTACAGTGTGAAAATATGCAACCTGGTAAATTGAGAGGCAAATGCAGTCCTTTTTACACTTAACATAGTTTGGTTTCTACCATTAGTTTGACATCTATATTGAGACAGCATTAATAGAGTAGAAAGAAAATCATAGTCTTTATTCTAGTTGCCTTCTGGAAACTAGATTCATTGAAAAATAAATTTAAAACTGCAGACAGCTATTCTCGTGCTGTCAGATCTGATTGGACTACTATTTGCTAGCATATGGAAGCCTGATTCAACATTTGTTACACACCCTTGGACATAAGAAAATACATCTGCATTTGTGTGATGCTTCCCATCTGATTAGAGAATGCACAGAGTCTTTAAATATTGTTATGATACATTTACATTTTACTTAATTTCTATGGACAACTTTTTCTTGACTCAGAGTCCATTACTTTTAACATATTTCAGTCATATGCTGACCCCTAGGTTCAAGTCTTAATAGAATTCCCAGGGTAAAATAAAGCATTCAGTAGGCTGAATTTTCATCTCTGGAGGAGAGGAGAATAATGAAAACAAACCCATACATAGCCCTTACTATGAGCCAGGCTAAGTGTTTTAGATGCATTAACTCATTTAATTCTCATAACAACCCTATTTATAAACCCATTTATAGAGGAAGAAACTGAGGCATAGAAAGGTCATGCCATGGATCCAAAGTGCCACAGCTCAATAAACCAACATTCAAAGCCAGGCAGGTTTGCTCCAAGTCTTGGTTTTTAATCACTTTATTACTCTGCCTCTCACAATAAAATAAAATAATAGATAGATAGATAGATAAGATAGATATGCTGGTTTTTTCCAATCATCCCATCATCTTATCTACAACTGTAATAACTCTAGGTGTAGATTGCCTTTGGTAATACTTTCTCAATCAATATCCAAACAATTTGACTAAGGTGAGGATTCATTTGCAGTTAAATTTTTAAAAGAAAAGGAACTCTGCTAATACTTCTGAGCCCCTAGTTATGTCTTAATTCTCTTCCTCACTTCACACCCACTAAATAAGACCTTATAATTATTCCTGTTTTCTTTCTCACTTGAGTATAAATATTTCTCCTATAGTTTCAGTTAATAATAGTTATTGTTGGCACTTCTGATGAATAACAATCCCTGACCAAAATAAGGCATCTTTTCCTCACTAAATGAGAATTTGCAAGTATAGAAAAAGCAACCACTTTATTTTGTTCTTGTTGTTGAAATCTTCTACTGATTTCACTAGAGTCTTTTCCTTAAGATTAAATATGAAGAGCCTTGTTATGGTGAAGTTAAGTCATAGTCCTAGGTTTGAAATTATGTTTTTTCTCAACTTTGTCTGTCCTCAGTCTGTCCCTTTAGACAGACAACTTTGTCTGTCCCTCTTAGTCCTTATGTACACAGATAAATGAAAATCCCCTTTTAAATGCTTATTAATAATTTCATATGAAAGCAGCATTGATTACTAACATTAATCTTTCCTGGAAAGGTGTAATTCACTAATCCTCTTAGTGATTTATTGATACAATTTTAATAGTAATGTTTAATTTTTTTTGAAAGTAGTAACTTTTTTTCTAAATATATGGTGGAATATGAGGCTGCACAATTACCTTTATTTATAATGAATACAAAGATTCTTCTGAAATAATCCTATCGTTTGACATCTGAATTTAGAGCAGCTGACACTTGGAGTTGGCTTGCCCAAGGTCACATGTAAGAAATTTGTATTTAATTTTCAAATTAAAACTGTAAGTCTACAACATTAGTCATATACTGAATTACTTCTTAGATAAAAACTAAGAGGAATCTGAACTCAAATTTTTAACTTTTCCATGATTGAAAATGTTAAGTTTAAGTTAGAACCCAAATATATTTTGTCATACAATTTTTAATAAGGATTTGAAGTGTTTGTAATTGAGGATTAGGAAATAATCACCCTTGCTATTGATAACTGAAGTCTTGCCCAAGCCTGTATTTCCTTTTTTATGAATAGAGAAAATGACCTGGCATGAGCCAGTCCTGTTCTAGCATTCTGTGATTCTCTTATAAAGATGGGCAGGGATTGGGAAAACATCAGTATTTATTCCATATCCATACAGCACTCGTCCTCAATGACTGCTTTGTTCTTGATCATTTAATCTTAAAGAGAACAGCCTTTAACTGCCTAATAATGAAAAAGATGACACTGGAAGCAAAAACATCAATTAACTGAGGGTAGTGTTCACAGAAGAGGATGTGAACTCAGTTTTCCTTTAAATATTTTAGAATTTGTAATTAACACAGAGACCTAGGTTTTGAGGTCCTGAAAGTTTTGAGGTCTTGGCTGGGTAATCTTAATAAATGTACAATGATATTTTTAAGTGAAATTTGAAATAATTTAATATAATTTCTCTGAATGTTCTTGCCGTGCACAAAATAGTTCTTCTTTGCATTGACAAAAAGAGCAAGGTTTCTTACAGTGTTAACCCTCTTATATATTTCCTCACATATCACCTTTGCTGTTTTGAAAATTTACCAAAAGTATATAAATATGTTCTAGATATTTACACTGCTTTTTCTTCTTGAAAATTCCCAACCAAAAGGGATTCTTATAAGTGACAAAATAGGTTAACAACCCATTAGGCAGTGCTTTTTGAGTGCTTACCAATCTAAGATCAATGATAATTAGGGTTATTCACAGCCAGATTAAGGTTCTTTATACAGTATTTCCAATATTTTATGAAATCCACATTTGAAGCCAGAATAGTATATTTATTGATATTTGGGACATTGCATATTTCTATCAGAATTAATATCTCTGAATCTTCATGAGCACCTCGCTTCCAATACCTGTTGGTGGACCACTGAATAGAAAAGTTCCAGGAAACCTGCCATTTATTTATTGTCTTTAATGAAAATAATTAGCCAATTAGCATTTTTTTTTAGTCTCTTCACAGTAGCTTCAGCACAATACTAGGGGTAAAAAGAGGTAGTACAAGTGAACTAAAAGATTATAAAGGTGTTTAAATGCTAGTTGACAACATAAGCAAGTAGAGACTGGAGCATAGAGTTCAATTTAGTGCATTTTTTAGGCCATTACAGTGGGCCAGGCCCTGTGCAAGAATTAGTGACAAAACAGTGAATAAGACATGATCCTTGCCCTTACAAAATTCCATCTAGTTGTAGTGGTGCTGGGCTCTGAGAAGCTGATGAAAGCGACTAAATATCTGTATTGTTATGAGGTTCAAGTCTCCCTTGGAGCCCATCCAGAATCTTCAGGAGCTGCTGAATGAGTACAGAATGACCACCAAAAAGACAAGCTGTAACTGAGATGAGAATGAATGAAGTACAACCTGAGATTCAAGCAACTTAAAAATAATTTGAAACATTTTCTTTGGGGAATCCATCCATACATCTCTAATTATAATAATTATACCCTGCTTCCTGAGTTCACTTTCAGAAACAGTTTTTTTCATGTCACCCCATGCTTGAAAACCTTCAGTGGTTCCCAGTCGCCTGTAGTCACAATTTGCATCCTTTTCTCCTATTATGATAGATAATAAGCATGATAGATGATGAATGCTATTCATCCTAGCAGCCCCATTTGCATCCACTGCTGTGCAAATTTAGGCACGCCAGTTATTACTCTGCCCCCCTTCTCCCCAACTCAGGAAGACATAGCAAAACACACATGAGTGAGAATGACATTCTCACGTGCTCTGATATATTTCAAAATAAATTATTCCCAAGCTTTGTGCTTTACTGCTATTAATAAAGTACTTGCAGCATACCTCAAAATTAATCACAGTATAGATCAAGACACCACAGCTCAGAACTACATTCATTAAGTCATTGTTAAATCCATACCTTCATGTGCTCTACAATGTATATTTTCCAGTCTAAACTAGATCTTGGGGTCTGTTAATCCTGCCTGTCACTCTCATACCCCCTCCTGACATACACAGATATCCTTAAAGACATACAAATTACTTAAAGATCTTGAAACACATTCTTCAATTATAATCATCCTCACTTTCCGTCTTTCTGACTGAAATATTCTCTGCCTACTTCTATATTCAATAAACTTTAAGTGAGAACACCTACCCTCTCCCAGCCAAGCCTCAGGAAGGATTATGGGCCCTTTCCTGTGTTCCTGCATTGCACTGTGTCATAAATATTTGCTTTCTGGTTTTTGTTTGTTTGTTTGTTTTTTGGGTTTTTTTGGTTTTGTTTTGTTTTTTTTCATTTTATCCTATGAGTCCCTCTAGGACCAAAGCCATGCTTTATTTCTTTGTGTCCCCAGAATCTAACATAACACCTTACGTAGACAATACACTTAGGGAATATGCTTCAGCAAAGGTTGTAGACAAAACTGTTCCAGGCGTCCTATTGATTGTGCTGTGTTATTAATTTTTGTTTTAAAAAATTAAATGAGCAAAGGTAAGAATATTTTGAGTGAAAAGTTGCTGTTTCCTGTTGTATAGTTGAGAGAATTATTTTAAAGTGTTTACTCTCACACCAGCATCCTCTCAGGCTTTCAGAAGCTGACTGTACAAGCCCTGTGTTTCCCTTTCTTTAATGTTTATCTCCAGTCTTTAATGTTTATCTTTGAGGATTTCACTGCGTGTTGCCACATCCTCCAGAGTATGGGAAGGAGAAAGGAGACTCAAACTGCTGCTTTTTTACTTCTCAGCATCTCTGTTGAAGCGTTTCAGAGGGAAAGAAATATTGACACTGATACAAAGGATTTCACAGCATCTTCAGAACTTTATATCCTCAGTTAGTATAGCTACTCTGTACATGGTACCTCTTTATTCATGAGCATTTTTATAAAAGGGGTTAACAATTGAACCTAGGTATTCTCTAAGTATAAATGTATTCTGATCAGAAGTGAGAGTGATTGTAAATCACTCATTCATAGAGTTTCTGTTATTTTTTCCTTTCTCATGTTAGGAAACAGTGAAATATAAGCAGTGAAAGAATATCTCTCCATGCCCATTGTTATAGGAACACTAAAGTTAGGTGGAATGAGATTGGTGTCTTACATAGTTCCTTGTACAAGGTATTATCCATGATGGTTTATTATAGGGTCTAATGTATTCTGAACATCCACAATTTACACAGAAGTTAGATGAGAAAGGCAGACAGACACACACACACACAGAAATGGGTTTATTGCCTAAGAATACTATTTATTTACAACATTTAAAAGCTTTGTATTAAAATGATGCCATCCATGTTGCCATATTTTCCAAAGACACTAATTTAAAGTAAGAATCTTGTTAAGAAGACAGTCTCAAATTTGCCCCTTAATGACTTAAGGATAAACTGGTTTTACAAGGCATCTTATCAACAGGAAAAGAGCATATCCCCAAACAAGTTCACAGTCACTTAACTTTATTCATATAGCTCAGGAGGCTCCTTGGCATGTGCCTGTGGTATATTTTATGTAGAGCATGGCTTGATTATTTTTCTTTGCATCTAGTGACATTACTGCATGAACTTCTTATAATCATTGTGAATCTTCATGAGGTTATACTAGCTTTCTTTTTTACACTAAATGTATGGATTTATCTTTTAGATTTCCATGTAGAAGAGGCACTGGATTGGCCTGGAGTATACTTGTTACCAGGCCAGGTTTCTGGGGTGGCTCTGGACCCTAAGAATAATCTGGTGATTTTCCACAGAGGTGACCATGTCTGGGATGGAAAGTAAGTAATTTTTCCTTGAAGGAGTAAGTGAAGATAAAAATAGCATGCATTGCTTTTCATTAAACTAAGAATAATGGTGAGAGAACTATCAAGGTTTTCTTTGAACTTGATTTTTGTGAGCAAAACGTATTTGTTCTTCTAGTATATGACTGTGACACATAGAAAAGAGAAAGTCTTGTGCATTTGAAAACAAGGTAGTTTCACAAACTAGTTTATGGAAGGAAGGCAATAACAGTCTGTGATTCTGCCTGCTTAGCATTTTGCTCTCTCCCTCTTGAAGCTACCTTCACATTCCTAAGGAAAGTAACATTAAAGGCAGTTAAGATAGTACATGGCTGAGGCATTTCAAGACTTCAGAAAAAGTGCATCATGATCAATGATCAACGAAGAAAATTATTAGTTGACTACAATAAAGCACTTCATTATTTTCATGTACTGGGTAGAGAACCATATTAAGGCCATTGGACTCTCCCTTTCCATCAGACTGCTCCCTGGCATGATAACAGTGCCTTCTGGAGATTGTAGTTAGAGCAGCTTGATCACCATATTATAGAAATAGTCAGTACCTTGGCCTTCACATTTCCATACAGATTAATTTTATTACTCAAATTTGCATTTTTCATGAGCACCGAAGACTTAAGAATAACAAGACTTAAGAATAGCACTAAGACTAATGTCCCGCTTTTCCCTCTGGGTTTCTCTTTCCAACCTTTTATTCTATCTTCCACTATCGTCTTATAGGGAGTTTTGGTAAAAAAGTCTAACATTCATTGAGTGTTTACTGTGCTCCTGTGACTGTTCTGTTTACATAAATTACCTCACAACATTTAGGCACTGTTATTATCATCATCATTCATGTTTTACAGGTGAAGAAACCAAGAGAAAGTAAGTGTTTTGCCCCAGACCTCACAGTTAGCCTGGCAAAGTCAGGCTTCAGTTCCTTTCCATCTGACTCCAGAGTTGGCCC
Organism: Eubalaena glacialis; assembly: GCF_028564815.1. Lineage (NCBI taxonomy): Eukaryota > Metazoa > Chordata > Mammalia > Artiodactyla > Balaenidae > Eubalaena > Eubalaena glacialis. The sequence goes on from NC_083719.1 coordinate 83,844,578, forward strand.
ACTTACCCAGTTTGTTATACTTACTGCCTTTTAGAGGATTACGAGCACATTTACATGATTGTATTTTTAAAAGCTTATTCCAAAATTTAGCAGGTTATCTTAATTCTCCTGAGTAATGAATATCCATTTATTCATGTTTTATCACAAATTTACATATGAAGGTAAATTTTTTAATATCTTATGAATTAAGTGTAATGAATCTCTCCTTTCAAGTGTACAACTTCAGGGTTTCATTTGGAAAATTGAGGATCCACATATACAGTTCAATTGTTTTCTTCCCCCATTTTCAGAGATGCTGATTAAACTAAGGCTAAACCTGCTCTGTCACATACACATGTATGTAGTTTTCTTTGTGCAGTTGAAGATGGAATTCAATTAGCATTTCAAAATAGATTGATAGCTTTGTTACTGTTTAATTGTCCTTTCCAATTGTCACACTCAAAAATGGAATCTGAGAAAGAGATCACTTCAGAGTTCAAAGCCGTCGAACTCAGCATCCCTATTCATACATCTCTGTTACATCATCTTAGTCATTATTGAACATCTAATGATATTTTCACAAGTGCTTTCAAAAGCAAACTATTACTATTCATTGTAGCATATTCTTCATTTTAATGAATGTTGCTACATTTTCCACATGGATTTCTAGCCACATTTTACCAGACAAGAAAATTACAGCATCATTTTCTCCCATTGATACTGTTTCAGCTGGCTAAAGCTAAATTGGACAAAGTCCAATTTTCCATTTTAATGTGATATTCATTCCAAGTAAACGGCAGAGGCTGGAATAGTTTAATAGAAGAAAAAAAAAAAGGGATCAGTAAAGGCCAGCTTGGGGTAGATGACACAAGACTGTGAAACAAGAGCCACATAAGAACATTTTCTGGGACGTATATGGCTGTCCTAGCTGAAGACCTGCTTTTTCCTGGCATCTTGCTTTCATCTAGATAACCAGTATCATGTGTAAATAGATTCCAGTTCCATTGCCAAAGCCCCGGTGTGTTTACCCTGATAAATGGCACTGACAAAGGGCCAAAAATGCAAGACTTCTTCAGGGCAGGCGTGCTGATTTAACTCATTAAATCTGTTTCTTCTTTCTTCTTCTTTATCTTTCAGGTGTAAGAATATTTGTTATCTCTCTTTCCTTCTGCCTCTCTTGTATTTCCTGTTGGCCTCTAGCAGCCTTTGCAATCCATGGTTGTGAGGAAGTTCTCTTCTGGCACTCGGATCTCTGCTTTTAACACTGTCTGCTTTATTATTCACAAAGGGAATAAGAAGTGGATTACTCTGTTAGTTATTTTGTAGGAAAATAGATTCGGATGTGTGGGCCCTGCTCGTTGAATGGTCATACGTGACCATCCTTCCTACATGTATAAGTCACATTATATAGAATAGACAATGTACATAATTTTTCTTTTTCCTCATTGACTATCCAAGGATTATACAAAGAAAAAGACAGCACTTGCCAGAAAAATTTATTATGTGCTAGTGAGAGACAATGGAAATTAAAAATGGGGTGGAAATTGCATTCTTGTTGCTACCACTGTTTGGATAGAAAGATGAGAAATCCTGTATTAATTTTCCTCAGAATCTTTCCCATCCTGATACTTCTCATGTTCACAAAATTATAAGTTCCATAAGGCTAGAGCTTGTTCTAAATCAAATCTTAGTAGTCTATATGCCCTAATTTTTTGTAGTTGATCATTCTTTAAGTATCAGACAGTGCTTGGAGTTAATAATAATCCCTAATTAATACTCAGTACTCAAAGCTCTTTTGATATCATCACAAAAACTGTCTTTATAAGTAGTATTACTCTTCATTTCTACCTGATAGCCTTGATCAGCTCTTACTTTTCTACTTAATCATGCTAAATAAGCATAGCAACAAAATAATAATAATAGTAGTAGTAATAATAGTAATATAATGATGATGATGATAAAACACTTACCCTCCTGAAAGATGACTGTCAACTCCCTTTCTCAATTTGATTTCCATTTTCTTCCCTGTCTGTCAATATGGCTACTTTAAGATGCTTCTTCTAGCTAAAATAGGAAATGCCTATTACCAGCAGGGTGTAATGAAACTTTAAAGAGCCTCTTGTCTGCCCTGGTGCTCGGGCAGCATGGCAGCTAGAGCTGTTTAAATGCCTCCCAGCAGGAGCTGGGTAGCTCCTGCCTCAGTAACAGCTGTTCCTCGGTCTCTGTCAAAATCACCACCATTGTCAGAGGCTTGCTTCTTGGCCTTTCTTTTATTTATCTCAGCTATGGCTGAGGTTCTACTGTGCAGGCCTCACATCACATACCCTCTTAAGTAAACTATGGGTTTTATCCCTAATTTTTAGGTGCTAAAAGGTGTTTCTATTATACCACTTGTCATTTCTTCACATGGAGTTGGAAGGGATTTTGGAAGTTGTATCACTTGGAATTCTTTCTGTAACCAATAAGGGAGAAAACCCAACACAAACTAGCTTAGGGAAAGAAATTTATTAGTTTGTATAAATAAAAACTTTAAGGGTATGGTAGCTCAAACGACACCACCAGCACCTATTTGACACATTTTCTCCTGGTTGGCTCCATTCTTAGACCCTGATTGATCCTCCTCCCCACTTGCAGCTTCAGAATTACAGAAGAGGTAGTCTGTGTCCTTGATGTAGGTCAACAGGAGATCCTTAAATGGAGACTTTCAGTGTTCTAAAACACTGTCAGTGTTCTACCTGACTTTAGGTCATATTTCTTGCATCCTAAACCAGTCACTGTGGGCAGAGGAATGAAATCCACTCTTTGGCTTAGCCTGACTTTTTGTTCTATCCTTGGAATGTGAGAGTAGAGTTGACATTATCAAAAGCAAGTGGACTGAGAGTGAGGCTCAGAATGTTGGGTCAACTAAACAAAAAACTGAGGTTTCATTAGCACAAAATGGGGCAGTAGACACTGGGCACCCAGAATAGCAAATGTCCACCAGAGAGCTCATCTCCAGCTTCCTGCTGGGACATCTCTAAACAAAATCTTCCATAGTCATCTGGAGCTTGAACTCTCAGTGCCAACAAATTCCCTAGATGTGAGACATACTTTCCAGTTATGGAACTCATCTAGATGTCATAAAGTTCTTCATTATGTTAAACTCACATCTGTGTCCTGTAACTTCACCTTCATGACAGCCAAATGCAAAGTGAATTTACTCCCATTTATTCATGTCAATTATTTGCATATTTAAAGAAAGTCTTATCTTCTCCAGACTAAATATCCCCCAGGCCCTCAGCCAGTCTTCATACTGACATGATACTTTCATCTGAAGGTGCTCTGGTTTCTCAGTCCTTTAAAGTGTTTGGTTGAGAAGTGGCCACAATACCTCATGTGTTAGCTGATCAGCAATGCAATTACTTTCCTTGATGTGTATCCTAGATATCTATTAGTGTAAAAGGGTTCTATTCACTTTTCTTCAGCAGTCATATCTTGTGTTACCTTGTTACTCTGTGTTGAATTTGTAATCTACTAGAATCTCCAAATGTATTTCATGAAATTGTGCTGAAGTGTTTACTGGAAATTTATACTTATGCAGTGCTTTAAAAACACTGAATTCAGGATTTTATTCCAATTACATTTCACTTCATTAGGTTTAGCATTGCTTCAATTTACAGATATTATTTTATTCTTAATTAACCAGAGAATGAGCTGTCCCTTCCAGCCTGGTATTAGGTCTGTTTGATGAGCTTGCCTTTCACATCTTTGTACATGTTGTTTATAAAATTTGAATAGTTGAATGATTGGTTTAGCAAGTTTTGTCCTTAGAGATGTGGTCTTCTGGGAATCTTCTCCCATTTGCCCTCCAAATAATTTGTTCACAAACCACCTCTTCATCAATGTTTTATGGAACCTTGTGAGGTTCTATTGTTTCAGAAATCTGTCTGCTTTCTAACTTTCATAAAAATCAGTTCAAGCTTTGCCTCCCTAGTTTCTGGAGTCTCAGTTAAGATATATCTGCTTGAGGTCCTGCTTCTGTATCTGCAAATTCTTTCATATCTTAAGAATTAATTGGGCCTGGAAAATTAAACTCAAAATGACTGAGTGGTACCTTAGTATCTTCACATCTGAGAGAAAATTGTAAGGAGTTCTACAAAAAGAATGTTTCCATAGTCTACCCTTTTCTCTCATATTGCCATTTCCGGTTTTACTCAAGCCATTTTCTTCCAGTTTTATGCCACTTTCTCTGATTCTTCTTGGCTATGTGACTATTCTTCCTATCTCTTCTACATCTACAAATTAAATTTGATAACTGGAGGGGAGATTCTCCAGTCCAGTGAGGTCAATCCTAGTAAGAGAAAACCACATGTTTTTGAAGACAGGAGACCTGGGTTTGAATCTTGGTTACCATCTCCTACCTTTGAGACCTGTATCAAGACATTTGAACTCCCTGACTCTGTTCCCTAGTCCAAAAAAATGAAGACTTTAAAAAGTGCCTCACTCTGTTGAGTAACAAAAAGCCCTTTGTTAAGTGACTTATTCCTAGTGGCCTTATTGACGGAACAGAGCCCAGTGCTGTGATACCTAGTTCTTTGTTCTTTTCATCCCTATTTGGGATGTCTCTAGTGCTAGGTCCATCAGGACACTAAATAGTCATACTGGTTTCTTTTCCCACCTTTTTTCTTCCTCATAGGAATTTTTCAATGTGTATATATTCAGAAGTAAGTGTTTTTAACATAGTATTAAATTATATTCCATTTAAAGTCTTTGGTCTTATTATGGTATGTCTTTGCTTTCCTAATGTTGAGGGTACATTTCCACTTATTTTCTCACTTGAAAACCTATGGTCCTTTCTCTAGCCTCTTAATTTATATAATTACAACATTATATTTTACTTCTGTCTTCAGTTGCTATTATTTATTTTGCATTTCCTTAATTTTGATTGATGGCACAGAAGTTTATTTTCTCCATATTCTAGTTCTTTTGTGTGAGAATATTGCAAAGCATTTCTTTTCAGCCTTATCTAAACTGTTTGATTAGCTGCTAATGTGCAAAATCATTAATGGGGGATTCAAACTGCTAAAATAAAGAACTGATGAATTCCAGCCCACAGGCCGCAGTTCAGTCTTTTCCGCTGAGTGCTTTTTCAGAGAAGCAGACAGAAATCAGCAGTGCTTCAGGCACTATGTGAAATGTGCAGGGTATTATTATATCCTGTAAAAAGTTAAATGTGGTTGAAATAAAGACCTCTCTGCAGCATATAATGCAGGGTAGCTGCTTTAGAACACTAAATAAGCAGTTTGCTATAGCAACAGTGTATCCAGCTCTATAATCTGACATCTGTTTGTGAACTGTTAGAGCGTTACTTTTCTTTGAATTAGAAGAGAGTTTATAAATTACTTTATTTGGCAGATTTAATGTGAGTGTGTGTGTGTGTGTGTGTGATTTTCCCATTTCAGAAAAACATCAATTCCTTTTATTACTTGCCCTGTGTAACTGCCAGGGGCCAGCTGTTAGTTGCATGAGGCTCCAGTGATCCCAAGTGAAAGGATTAGGACTCATCAACCAATCCACTGAGGGACTGAATGTCCCTTGATACTGCCAGTTTAAACATATAGACATCTGGTAAATGGTATCACAAAAGATTTTCAGTGAAACGGTTGGGCCTACTGTGTTGTGGTTAATTCCTTAAAGCTATGATCTTTCTAAGAATTCTAGAATGTTATTATTTGTGATTTATGTTACTGAAGTAAATTAATATATTCAAATGATGCTAATATCAGTAAATTCAAGAACTTGCCTAATCACTGAGATCCTTAATGGATACAGGGGAAGTGTAGTAATACTATGACTAATAATCATAGAGCCAAATACCATAGGAAAATGGTTAGTCTAAAGCATCACATAAAATGCCCTCTGTACATGCTAATGACATGGGAGTAATTTGTGATAATTAAAAAGAAAAACACTAAAAAACAAACCATATTATTAGTTGTTACATTGTAATGAGATACTAAGAAAAAAATCTTGATAAGTTGAGAGATCTGATATTTTCTGTGTATCCAAATTTTTATTATAAAAATCTGATTTATTTACTCTGTAGCTTATTTACTTTGTTACTTATTTTTCTTTTGGCTCTTTCATTTGCTATTTCACAATTTACTATAACATCACCAAAAAATGGTTAATAAAATAAAAGAGTATGATCCTCAAATTAGTTAATTTTGCTATTTTTCCCACCATTAGAAATCTGACATTTCTAGATTGTGAGTATAGATGCCCACACACAATTTAGGTTTGTGACAGCAAAATATCAACTACTTGATACACTTTTTTCTGTATTCATGAGCAGTGCAGAACAGCACCATTGATAAAGGATGTTTTCTCTTACCTACGCATCAGCTACAACATTTCATTCGCTCTGACTAGCATAAGGACTGTGAGTCGGGGTTTATTTATATTTCTTCCTTGACATAGCTTGTTTCCTTGGAAGCCAAGCTCAATATCGCAGGTTCTTGACTTTGAGCTTACATGGCTGCCAGAGAGTAATTTAAACTAGAGTTTGCATTTTTAAATATTTAAGTGTCTGGAGAAATAAGCTGAAGCTATAAAAAACATGATTTAAATTAGAGGAGGTCAACATATGCTCCTGAAGGTGGGGGTGGGGAAATCTACTTTCTCTCCATCATAAGTTGTAGGAATGTTATTTCCTAAAATAGTAGAACCAGAGATTTAAGACTGATGGTGAATATTTAAGTGAATGACAAGACAGACCAAAGAATTGCTGTTGCTGCAACCTATTGCTTGGGGAAATCATGAACAAGTAAATATGTCAGGCTTCCTGGATGGTTTGTCATTTTGCAAATAAGAGATACGGAATTAGGGATGCTGAGGTCTGATAGGCTCCAGTTTTATCAAGATATGCAATAGGCAATTGGACTGCCACTGTTATTCGCTGTCCATAGTGGGTCAGAACACTGTCTGCATGTCAAGTGGATAGCACTTGGTAAGAATTAATAGGACTCGGTAACTTTCCATATTACTAACTCCTAGGTGGGGGTGGGGTGAAGTAATGTACTAGTATATTCCATGCCCAAGTAAATAAACTGCAAGAATAAAAGAAAATTTTAGGAAATACAAAATGGAAAGGGAACTCAAAGTATAATCAGTGGATTTTATCAATATCAATATCCTGGTTATGATATTGTACTGTAGTTGTGCAAAATGCTACCATGGAGGAAACTAGGTAAAGTGTACACAGAATCTCTCTGTATTATTTTTTCTTGCAACTGCATGTAAATCTACAGTTATCTCAAATTTTCTTTTAAAAAAAAAGGGAAAACAAATTTTAACACCTTAAAGTCAGAGAAAACATAATTTTCACATTATTTAAATTACCATTATGCCACTACAAATCATGAAATGTTTCTGAATAATGAGAAATATGACTTAGGCCTTAAAAGAAATGATAAATGAAGAGACTTTATCCTATTACATATGAATATAAAACTGTAGCATACTATGAGTCTTAGACATACTGAACTTAAGTTATCCAGTATCACAGACAAGTTGTTAAAAAGATAGATCATTGATGGTTGAATCCAATACCTTTGTTTTCTAGGGGAATTGGTATGATGTTTTTAGTACAGAAAGTCACATTGAAAATACAGTTTCAGATATAGGATAAACTCTGGTGTTTCATAGTACTGAGAGTTACTTCACGTTTGCCCCTTACCAGTGTCTCCTGATTTAATAATACCTTGTATATTCTTACATTGGTTTGAACTAATAAAATTTTATATTTCAATTTAATAATGATCTCATGACTATCTTATAAAATCTGCTCTGTTAGTGATGTTACTTCCATTTCGTTAACTTATGTATTTTTTTTCTACGTACTGGTGTGTGGTTTTAACTACACGTAATAGCGTATGTAAGCAATATTATTTAAGTTTTAGGTTGAGAAAGCTGAATCAATATTTTTTATTCAGTTGAATGCATCATTAATAAGAACTGCTTCAGGGACTTATTAGTATCTTTCAGGAAAAATATACCCAAAAGACTATGACAGTCAAGAAGCTCAAATAATTGTGTGATGTATATTTTTAATGGCAAGAGAATGTAATTTTGAAATTTTTGTTCTCCTACTGGGACTCTGCATAAGTTCCATAGAAATAATAACCAACTAATCAATAGAGGTATGACAGATTTGAGCAGTCTGTCGCCTTCCAAATTTGCAAATGTTTCTCCATAAATATTTAATATTTTTCAGATTCTTTTGCTTATACAGTTGAACTACAAAATATTAATAGTTTTTTTCACAGACTTGTCTGATTCTATAAGGGAAATTCTATTTTACAGAAATATTCATCTGGCAAAATATATATATTATATATTTTAATGCCCCCCCCAACACCCACACACATATGGCTTAACTATGTGCTGATCAATTCTTTGCTTTTGAAAATATAAGTTGGTCTCTTGGCGCTTTGTATATTTTCCTCTTTCACATAAGCTTACATTAGAAGAGCTTATCTTTGTTATTTATCCCCAATAATTTCCAAAACAGGTATTTAAATAAGTACAATGTCTGTGATAACTGTCAACTTAAAGAAAGATATTACTAACAATTCAGATAGAAATATAAATGAAAAATATGTATAAACATACATGTTCATAATATTTTATAATAACCTGGAAGGTACAGAGTTAAAAAAGCAGAAATTGTCATATTCATTTTAGTGTTTACATTAATTATTATATAGATGTCCATTTTGTACTTATAGAAAAATTGTTATATGGAAAAAGTTTTATGTCTCTAAACACATTTTTGTTTCAAGAATCAATTATGTTTTCTATTTTTGAAATATTTTGAACATTCCGTTCTACATCCTAATAATATGTATTTGCATGTTGTACCTACAGCAAGTAAAAGAGCAAACATAGTTTTGATCACTATCCTTCCTGCTATCATTTACACTTTCCTTATCATTGCACAGAAAGTTGTTATGCCTTCTTTTGTAGCTTGAAAGAAAATAACTATTGAATTAAAACATTTTGAGGAGCCTTTGAAAAAAATTAGTTTAAGAGTTCTAGGTAGTGTTTCTCAAACTCTCATGTGAATATGACTCACCTGGGGATCTTGTGAAAGTGCCCATTCATATTTGGTATGTCTGAAACCTTGCATCTCCAGGCACTGCCCATGCTGCTGCCCCACTGACCATTCACTAGTTCTTCAGGCTAATGGTATAGCTGAAGTGTGAAGGGCAAAGAGTGAAGTCAGGCACATCTGAGCCCTTCTCTTGATTCTGTATTTAAAATCTCAAGTGAATGGTCTGCATTTCTCAAGTTCACTGATGTTTCTGATTGGTTTATTTTCCATTCTAATGCTTTTTTTTTTTTTTTAGCTCTTTTGACAGTAAGTTTATTTACCAGCAAAGAGGTCTCGGGCCAATTGAAGAAGACACTATTCTTGTCATAGATCCAAATAATGCCGCAGTACTCCAGTCCAGTGGAAAAAATCTGTGAGTTAAATTACTTGACTGTCTTTCATTTTCTAAAGAGGTGGTTCTAAACACTGACGGAATATTAGAATCACCTGGGAAGCTTCCAAAAATTAGATTCAGATTTAGTCTGGAAGGGGGCCCAGGTATCAAAATAGTAGTTTGAAAGCTCCCCAGGTGATTCTAGTAGGTAGTCAAGCTTCAGAGAGAATTGATACACATGCTAATGAAGTGACTTGCTACTCAGCTAGATCTGAAGGATAAAAAAAAAAAATTCTTGAGCAGAAAAGTTACATAACCAAATTCACCAACCAATCACCATTAAGAAAAAAGGTTTCTCTCTTCCCATCTCAAAGGGAAGACTAAACAAATGTCACTTTCAGCTTTCCATAGCATGCACAGGTAATTTGGCTTTGAAAGCTGCTCATTATTTGGTCTTATTCCTAGATGGCATTTGGTAGCCAAAAAAAGTTGGCTGATATCATGGTCATTGAAAGAAAGGGGCACCTGCTTACAGAGTGTCCACAACAGCTATAACCTGGCAGCTTTAGGAGCTATACCCTACTCCACCTGCTTAGGCACGGGGAAAGCCAGCTTCTTTGAAAGGCGGGGAGCCATCCACTTTGAATGCAGCTGCTTATGGAGATGGTAATAATTAGCTTTTTATAGGATTCTAAGATGGTGAGTCAGGGGCCAAATTCTAATATACCAGCCCCACCACTCATTGTGTCTGAACCTGTCTCTTCAGTGCTCTACCCATTAATCAGAAGCATCTCATTCCAGAAAGGAATTAAAGAGGAAGGCAGAGCAACTGCTGCTAAATCAGCGTGGCCAACAGCAGGGTTTCTATGTTGAAAGCAAATCATAACCCTCACATTCAGTCACCAAAAGAGAGATCTAGTTCAGTTTATTAGTCAAGATCAGGGTGTTACATTCTTGGCTCATGAAAAAAAAAGATCTGTGATGCCAACACCTTGGAAAGGCTAGAAGCTGACAGACGTAGCTTGTGGATTGTCAGGTTTGACCACAATCACATTAAGACATTGTCCATGTGTTTTTAACTCTGTCCAAGTTCCTTAAGCCTGTGAGCCTCTGACCACGTTACAGTTCTCTTACCCAGGTCGTTCCAATTGATTTGTTAAACAGATTAACCTTCTCTAATGATTATCCAGCACACCACTTCTCTTTGCTTAGATGATCACAGCCCATGTCTGCTGGAAGTTGTTTTCTTTGGGTTTTACTGTCTTTAGGAGGTACTCTTAAAGCTTTTCAGTCATATATTTAATATTTTATATTAGTACAGCATTATATTACCTTGCAGCATATTTAAGCTATTCAAACCATATAAATCCATTTATAATTCTCTTGACAATTTGTTTTATACACATTTCTTTATGATCTTAGAACTTGTTTTCAAATTGATGTTATTTGTGTTATTTAATATACCATACTTTATAATATTTGTAATTGATACATAGGCTTCATTTATAGATTTTTAGATGATTAAATACTGCTTAAGATTTTTCACAAGGAGGTCTCTATTAAAATGGGTATTTTCATTTAACAATTCATTTTGGTCTTTTCTTTAGTAATACAGGTATACATTTATCAGTTTTTAAATTTATATTGCCTTTACAAATTAATTAGCAAAAAAATTTCCTCTCATGTATGCTTTGGCAGTAATTATATAATTAAGACAATTGTCTTTATTTTGCAGGTTTTACTTGCCACATGGCTTAAGTATAGATAAAGATGGAAATTATTGGGTCACAGATGTGGCTCTTCATCAGGTAATCTTCCATTTGGCAGTTATTCAAATAGAAGTTAATGAAGTAATGCTTTCAAAATGCTGTGGAGTTGTCTGGGTCTTTTTTTTTTAATTTTATTTATTTTTTTACACAGCATGTTCTTATTAGTTATCTGTTTTATATATATTAGTGTATATATGTTAATCCCAATCTCCCAGTTCATTCCACCACCACCACCCCCTGGGTCTTTCTTTGTGACCCAGAACATTTATAACAAAAGAATGGAACAGCCATATCTGAAATGGTGCTTTTAGAACTCAGTGCTAGGAAAAACTTACATGTAAATGATCAAGTCACCCTTCTCTGTGTGGCTGGCAGGAATCTTAGGGCCAGATGTGAAGCTTCACTCTACCAACTGTTTGGGCTCTCCCAACCTCCTTAGCTTTCCATATCTGCTTTTCTTTCCTCTGTCCCCAGGTCTTAGTTCTTTTTTTTAATCACTTTATGTGTTTTATGTATTTTTCTTAAGCTACCTTAATCTTCTATAAATTGAACCAAGGTCTCTATTGTATACGTTTATATGTAAAACAGCAAATCTTTGTTCTTTTTAAAGGAAGTTATATTTCCATTAGGGTATATCATAATGTCTTTCCCTTAAAAGATAAGCTCATGTTTAATACCTGTTTAATGAGTAGGTGGGAAAGAAGTAGGAAAAGAAACTAGAGCTCAGAAGGCATAGCTAGTCTTCAGACATCATCTCAGTAAACATTTATTGTTCTTGTATTGTCTGGAGAGCATTCTACTATTAGCTAAGGAAAGACAAAAAGGAAGTGTGGGGATGGGTGGAACAGGACATCCATACTAGTCTCCATTCACCACTAATGACCTGGATGACCTTGGGCAGGTCACTTAATCTCTATAAGCCTCATTTTTCATATGAAGGAATCAGACCAGATGATTTCTAGAGTCCCATCCAGTTCTGAAAAGTACCCACTTTCAAATAAGTCTCTGAGAGCTTACACCCTGATTGCCTTAGTCAGGTGGGTGTGTGTCAATTATAACCATGCAAAGTGGGTAAGGCTTTTGTTCTTTTTTTAAAAGGTGTTCAAACTGAATGCAAACAATAAAGAAGCCCCTCTGTTAATCCTGGGAAAGAGCATGCAACCAGGCAGTGACCAGAATCACTTCTGTCAACCTACTGATGTAGCTGTGGATCCAGACACAGGAACCATCTATGTATCAGATGGTTACTGCAACAGTCGGATTGTGCAGTTTTCACCAAGTGGAAAGTTCATCACACAGTGGGGAGAAGGTACTCAGTAAGACTCTTGATCTCTAATTATGATTATTGGCCAACATCATTAGGATCAAGAGATTGGCCACCCCTCACATTCTTTAGGATGTAATTGTCCCCTGGAGTGAGGAAAACAGGGCCTCCATATGCATCCAGTTGGCTGTTCACACACACACGAGTCTTATAAGAGGAAAAAGAATGCTTCTACCCAAAAACTTTAAAGTTTGTCCAAATAGGGAGAAAATCTGTAATGTGTTTGTGGGTAAGAGACATTAACTGCTTTAACTTATTTTTCCCCTGGTTCCAGATACTTAGTGGTTTACTATCATGAATTTTGAAAATTATAAAACTTTAGAGTCAGACTTTGGGTGATTTTACAAATTGTAAATCTGAGGTTTTTCTTTGTTCTGTAGAGTCTACTGAGAGCAATCCTAAACCAGGCCAGTTCAGTGTTCCTCACAGCTTGGCCCTAGTGCCTCATTTGGGCCAATTATGTGTGGCAGACAGGGAAAACGGTCGGATCCAGTGTTTTAAAACTGACACCAAAGAATTTGTGCGAGAGATTAAGCATGCATCATTTGGAAGAAGTGTATTTGCAATTTCATATATACCAGGTATTTCATGTTTATTTTTTGTGTTTTTTCATACTACACTCTATTCTTAAAAAGTGTTTGTCTTATCCTTATATGCTCTTATTGTAATTTTTTTATTAAGGGATTGAAGATGACATATATCAGATCTTAAAATATTTAAAACTGTTAATGCATTGTAAATCATTTTCAACTCAAGTGCCACTGTTCTTTATATGGAAATAATGAAGAACTCAAAAGATTTAGCAACTGTTTGTGATGGATTAAAAAATTGTTCCCAAACATTGATTTTTATTTTTCCTTAATTATGGTCATTTGCTTTAGTTATTAAATGATTAATATTATGTCTTCACACATCATCAACAGATGGTTATGTTGATAAAACCAGTATTCAAAATACTTCTGCTTCACATTTTTTTAAAGAGTGTCAGCCAATTTTTTTAAGATAAATAGGTGACGTAAGTGAGGCTTATGTGTAAATGTCAGGAGAAATGATCAATGAAATCTGGAATTTTTTTCTCATTTTCAAAATAGATTTCTTGATTTAAAGAAACTCAGAAAAATAATCCAAACTTACAAAATAAGGTTCATTTAATTCATATTAAAAAATAAGTTAGCATAAGATTTCTTTATATCATGAATACTGAACAACTGAAAATATATTTCTAGAATTTATATACAATTTTTGCAATATATTTAGTAAATATATCTATACCTATATTACAGTTGCATTAACAACATAATTATCACTATAATATTTATATTTCTTATGCTATTAAAGTTGTGTATGGCTACTATCTTCCCAGGCAGCCCCCAATTTATTTAGGACATGGAATAAAAGGACTCAAGTGACTGAAATAGGAACAAGTTTGGCTTCACTAAGGAATAAGAAAGAAAAAAATGTAATAAAGGACTCATTAATGTCAATGAAAGATAAATTCTCATGTTGGTTTTTACCTCATATTTAAAGAATAAATTTGGCAAGACCATTTACTTAACAAAGAGGGTGATCCAGTTCATAATGAAAAAAAATAAATCAAATATGAGGAGAAAAACATCAGGAGAAAAGATGAGAGGAAATCTGGTTAAAAAGAGAATCTCAGCAAAAGACAAAGTGTATTATAATTGGAATTCTCTCTACAACGTTACACAATAGTAATTGATGTTGATAGTGTTGATTTTTTCTTAATATGATGTGCTAAAGACCCCTATCCTGAAATCCTTAAAGAAAGATGAAAAACCCTTCAACACTGGTTTAGTATTGTGTATATTTTAGTGTTTTAATTCTTTAAACATAATATTCATCTGAAGTATTTATTTAACCAAAACATCACAGTTTCCATTACTTTGGATAAACACTACTATACTAAAAAATATAATTTTACTACAAAGAGTGTTCATGGAATTAATATAAAAAGATGGTCTAATTTTTTTAATTAGGAAAAAATGTCTTTGATAATCTGAAATATGCATCTCACATTTTCAAGTGTTAGTTGTTTAAAATCAGATCATTCTTCTATCTACACTGTAACTTCACTTTCTTTGCGTATTTTTCTCTGATTCTACTTGTAGCTATAGTAGATATTACATATTTTTTAAAAGATCTGATACCCCAAAATGATTGCCTTAAATAACCTGACTCTTTCCATCCCTATTTAGAATACCTGCGATATCTATATATCTATTCCTCTACCTATGTCATCTCCTCCATATCTATGTATTCCTGATTTCTACTGGCTTCCTAAGTGGAACAAGCTTTGCAGTTCCTGGTTTTTCTATTACAAGGAAGTTAGTCTCCTAACCTGTTGCCCCTTATCTTATTACTCAGAAAGAGGCATCTGCTAAGTATTTTGTTTTCTACTTTTGTTGCCAGTTGGAGGAACCAGGTTGACCCTACATTTCTTGTTTGTGTGATGTACAAGCATGTATTGAAAAGCCAGTCTTATCCATATTTTAAAGGAAGGTTGACGGGATATGTTGTCACAGGTTTGCTCTTTGCGGTGAATGGGAAGCCTTACTTTGAGGACCAAGAACCTGTACAAGGATTTGTGATGAACTTTTCCAATGGGGAAATTATAGACGTCTTCAAGCCAGTGCGCAAGGTATTCACATACATTAACTATGTATCAGTTTTCATGAGAATAAAACTAAACATGAATCCTGGAATTTGATTTATACTTGAATAATTTTTTAAAAACTTAAAGGACATGGGATTACTTTCTTAGCAGGGTTGATGGGAGTGCTGTATACTATGTTTTATTTAGAATAAATGTCCTTATCTATTCCTCAATGAATTTCTTCAGATGCAAATTAACACTGTACGCAATTCTAAGGTTCTTAGTTGATTTGCACACAAGAGCAGGTTTAAATTCACTGTAGTTAGATTATCTAAAATGTAAGTCTTTTCTTGGTTTCTTCCAAGTAAAGAAGATACCACAATATGTTAAACTATAATTTTATAGTTCTCTTAGATTCAACAGAAATCTTGTTTGCTTTTTTTATGCTATGACTACACTGAGCAACAAGACTTGAAAATAGCACTTCTTAGAATGTATTCAAGTTCTAGAGATTTGGTTTAGGTAAAAGACTAAAGTCTAGTTTTGGCCTCACAATGGTATACCACTGTTTATTCTAACAGTGCTTTTTACAAACACAGGGACTGTGGTGCAGTGTGCCCATAGCCCTCTGTCTCCTCAGTTTGCTTTCTTTGCAAAATGATTGCCAGCATGATCAGAATGCTCACATATGCTGCCTGAATGTGCTTGTGGTACATAAATTTTAGCTAAAATGCTGCAAATAAGAGTTATTTTTCAAAATTTGTAAAGATTTATCGGCTTTAATGGATCAAAATGCAACTAGCGTAAGCCACTGGATAAACCGTATTTCCATACTCAAATTCTTATAGTATTCCCTAAGACACCAAATTTACTAGCTTAAAAAAAAAAACTTTACAATGCCAATGTTAGAACACTGACAGCCAGTCTGGGATTTATTAAAATTCATTCTAGAGGTATTTATTAAGTACCTACCCTGTGTCAGGCATTATGCTAGATACTAAGGATACGATGGTGAACAGAACAGGGCACAGCCTTTCCCTCAGTTGAAGTTTAACAAAACTTACAGGATCCAAGTTGAACCAAGCTGAATCTGAAGTAAAGATTCCTGTACAAATTTCTTTTTTTTTTTTTTTTTTTTGGAGTTTCTATTGACAGATAACAAACAGGACTTTTTGTAGAAGTATTTCACCTGAAAAGCAATAAGCAATCAAATATCCAATCATAATAGCCCTTCAGAAAGAAATTCATTACATTGATAATAGGTATTTTACCTCAGTAGTGCTTCAGATCCTGACTGATTATCTGATCTTCATTGTTTTGCCGCTTTGAGCTTCTTCATATCTATTGATAAAGAAAGTGAGATACTTCACTTCCTTTCAGGTCTTCACTTTGCATTAACACAGTGTTTGTTTGATTGTTCTTTTAATAATAATGAACTATGTCAATCATGATATTAACTTTTAATTCAACTATGCATCTAGAAATCAACACTAAGTGCTAAGCTAGAGGCTAGATTCTAAATGAGCCGTGCTCTCGTAAAAATGTGAGCAGCCCTGAATGAAAATTTCAGACAGCCTTGTGCCTAAACATCAGTATTCATCAGACATTCAGCGATGAATAAGTCACAATATATGAGTCAATACAGCAAACTTGAAAAGAGAGTCTAACTCCAAGATGAAATTTGCTTTTCCTTTCAATAAACAAGACTTGATATTACACCAAAACATAGAAATGTGTTCTGTGTTGACTCAGTAAACTGAAACCGGTTTATGAATCTCTCAGAATTTTCACTTAATTAGATTATCATCACAAAGATTAAGTTTGGGTGAAGGGAATAATATGGTGTATTGACTCCTATGTAAGAAGTGATTTTTCCTGCAAGTCAAAAGTCAACTTTTACATAATGTGTCTATGCCACTGTTTGTGCCTGTCCACTACTTATCTCCTCATATACTTCAGTTCTCCCTCTTCTATTACATTCTTTAGGAATGTTTATGTCTGAATGTATGATCTCCATCTTTATCTCTATGCAGGGAAGCTGAGACAGTAGGACAATAAAGAAGATGATTCTACCAAATGGTGTCAAAAAGTTCTGAGGGCAAAAGATACATAGTTGCCCTCACCCCCACTTTCTTGCTCCCATAATCATAGCAAAGACTATGGTCCCTGTCATCGGCTTTCATACACCCTTCAGGCAGGCGTTTTTTGGTCTTCTTTCTTCTGCAAGGATGCTCATGTGGAAAAGGAAGGGAATAATCCCCACTGATCCATACCAAAAAAATAAAATAAAATAAATAAGAAAGATAGAAAGAAGGGAATAGTAACCCCAGATTCGTGTTATTTCTCCAACCTTAACAATGGAGATTAAAATCACAATATTTGACAGTGTTTGAGCCTAAGGTTCACACAAGTGAAATTACATATCCAAAGCTACACAGTAAGTAGCACACCTGGATCTTAAACTCAGGTCTTTTTGACTCTAAAATGTGTTTAATATTGAGGCCACGGGATATATTAAACCATAACATAACTTGGTACAACTTCTTAGAGATTGATTTTGCTTAATATGAAGTAAGTTTAAACATTATTTTGTGTTAGAGCAAACATAGGATATGGAGAACACAAATTCCTTATGAATTTTTAAGACAGAATATAAGATTTTGAGGGCAAATTGCCCTGGGCTGTGTCACCAGATGCCCAGGAAGATGCTATCATTCTTTTCTCTGATCACTTTTATTTTGTTAGGGAGAAGTACCTCAAGAGAAGATTTCAAAGCCTAGAGTAGATCTTTAAATCTGTCGAACTCTGAAGTCTTAAAACCTAACACTAAATCTTACAGCATAATTTTGTTTCAAATGACACAGAGCAGTAGAATAATTCATTTAAAAGATTATAGTTGAGTGCCTGTGATTGCAGTAGGAATAGAGGTCCCAAAGTCCCATCCACTAAGCTTCCCCCTGAACCGCTCCTGTGGCCCCAAAATATTTCCAGCTGAACCCCTGTCTCCCTGGATCAGTTTGAGAACCACAGGTAGAGGTTAATTGTTATTCTAGCCTTGAACTGATGACATATTGTGATTAATTTAAAGCAAAGTCCTTACCAATGAATAGTTCAAACATTACCCCCTCACCTTTGTTTCTCCACCTATTATAATATTTTTCCCATCAGAAAATATGAAGTACTTTACAACCACATGTTTTGCAAAGCAGTTTCTAAAAACATATTTTGGCATAGAGGAAGAACTCCCTGTGATATGCAATTCTGTTGCCACCTATTAGCTGAACCCAAAATAAAGATGAATGTTTAACGACTGGCTAGGGAGATTTCAGCAAGGCAGTGTTTTGATTTCTGGCTCTCTGTCCTTCTCCTGCACATTTGTCAAGCTCATTTGATAGTTTGAAGGAATGAGCCTCCTCAGCGTGGCTGTCTGATTTTTCTTTTCAATGTGACAAATTGTTGCTGATTTTCAAAGCCCAGTGGTTTCTCCAAAGCATGTATTCTGCCCCTCCTACAGTGGGCTAAGAAGAGAAGTTCGCCTCATTAGCGCCCTTTGTACTCAGCAAACCAAAGTGGACAGGTGCTATCTGGTAAGCCCATAAGTCAGGATAATGTTCCTATTCATACTCACTGATCATATTTTTGAGAATGGTACACTCAAGCAGGCCTCCTGGCCTCAAAGGTGAAAAAAATCATCCACATCCTGCCAACTAGCCAACACGTGGCACCCTTGAAATCTTCAGTAGACAGATGGAAATGGCAGCAGCACATTTTAAGCCTGCTCTTCAAGAAACTAACTCGGTGACCCCAATAAAGTCACATAAAGGGCTCCCCTGTCTCCTGTGTCCTCATGATTGGGATGGCATGATTTGATATGGAAATGTGTCATGAAGGAAGACGTATTAAAACACCAGTGTATCTGAAGTAAGTACAAAAGCCAGGAAATACTGAAGGGCACACTCAGTTTGTTTCCTTTGCTGACAACATTGGGCTTCAGAGTAGAAAACCCGACCTTACTGCTTATCTCCTAGTATGCATTTCAGAAATAATCTGAATGTCCTGAATCTTTGAAAGGATTCCTCTTATCAGTAATATAAAAATACATTTTAAGGAAGCTTATGATAGCTTGATGAGAATAATAACAAAAATTAAGACCTGTTCCTTTTTAGTTGTATAAATTAAAACAGGCAAATTTGACAATGACTAAAGGTAGAAGAAATATGAAGGCAAAAAATATTATTATTATTTATAAATATAAATAATTAGGTACATAATGAACAGCAACTAAACAAGAGGGTAAAAAAATAATCTGCTTGTAAATGTTCACTTCTTAAGAGACTTGAAAGTCAGTGATGAGGCCTCAGTGTTTCCCAGCACACAGAATTATGTCTGGCAGAGGCAGTGCCCAGTGCGTGAAGGGATGACTCTTTTTGGCCTAGAGTTGCTTTGATGGGAATCATTTTTTCTCTGGTTTGAGTAACATGCTTATGGTTTTCTTGTGTGCTGTACTGTGTTTGTCTGCCTTTTCATGAAGAACTCAAGTATAGGCTCACCACCGCACTATGTGCTTCTTGTTTTGGCAGCACTTTGACATGCCTCATGATGTCACTGCGTCTGAAGACGGGACCGTGTATGTTGGAGACGCTCACAGCAACACCGTGTGGAAGTTCACCTCAACTGAAAGTATGACTTTTACAGCATTATTGTCCACATTTTCCCTCAGTTTTATTGCTTAAAAACATGTCAAAAAATTTGCATGTCCGTCTCTTTTTATTGCTAGGAGTAGAGTAGGAAATCAAGGTATGACTGGCAGTTGTTAAGAGACCTGTTGGTAGTCATTTCAGGGATTAACTTTTTTAAAACCGGAAAGGAACTTTTTTTTTTTTTTTCTGCTGGCAGTCATCCCCTTGTTTCCACAGATATTCCACAGGAAATTCTTGATGCCTGAAGTAATGTCTATTACATTGAAAGCCAATGTTAATTCCAACTTAGTTCCAGAAGGAGGAGATGACTCTGGCAAAGCAGAGGGCCTGACTGAGGCATCACTTCCCCCGTGGCTCTTCAGCTCTCAGTAGCTGCTGAGCATCTTGGAAGACCAGCATCTGAGTCAGACACATATCATCCCAAACAGGAAGCCCTCTGCATTTTCCCTTTAGACTTCAGCTTGTTCAAAATACTGAACTATGTTTTCATGTAACTCCAAAATTATGTCTGGGGACAGAAGAGTTTCTCTCTCAGGATCAGGCCAGATAGTTTGGAGATTTCTAATTGCAATTTGGGCACTATTTCTAATTCTTAAAAAGTATACTAACGTAGCCACCGGTATCATACTAAAAACTTAAGTTTTCTAAATTGAACAGTACCAAATGCTTAGTAGGCCACAAACCTGAATGTCCAGAGATACTTTTAAAATATGGCAGGGTCCAAACAGTAGGAGAAGATGAGGTTAAGGAAAAGAATTGCGGATAATAAATTTGAGGTATCAGGAGCTACAACAGCAGTTTTAAATAGAGAAATAATAAAGACTTGTGGACTTGATGAAGATAAGAAATACTACTTATAATAAGGAAAAATGCAAATTATAACAAGGAAAAAATACAGGGTGTAACAAAGAAAAGTAAAATCATGAGTCCAAAAACTTTAATCATAAACTGTACAGGTCTTGGAGCCCAAGTAAATTTGGTAACTGTTGTCTTCAGAATTGTCCTTTGAGTAATTTTTGCTCTTTTGTAATAAGGACCCAGTTAGGGCTGAGTGCACAGAGGTGCCCACGGACTATTCCCCTGCAGCAGTAGCTGCACATTCCCCTGCAGGTGTGCCTCTCCTACCACCTGCCTCCCCAAAGAAGAACCAGAAGGTGTAGGCAGACAGGAAGGCAAAGAGAGATGGATAATTCCCAATTGCATGACTGAACCCAGGCTTTTCAGAATAAAAAATGAATAAATACCTTTCAAGATGGAAACAACTTCAGAAATCTAACTAGTATCTTCATTTTACAGATAAGAATATGATACTTGAACTCGTTAAGATTCCCGGCTAAGGCTCTTTATTCCACCCTAGCGGTTGGTACTAAACAGAGATGCATATCCAAGTCACCTGGAGAAGGTTTTCAAAGCACACATGGCCAGACCCCATTCAAGATCTATAGAAAGAAGAAGGGTTATAATATGGGTATTTTGGAAAGACTTCCCAAGTTGTTTTGAAATATCCCCTGATTGAGAAGCACTACAATATAGCATTCAGCTATGAAAGAGAAAAAGCCGTCTGCGCAGTCCAGAATGCAACCAAATAATAAATCTGAAAAAAACAGTACCTTGGGAATAATAAGACTGCCATAGAAGACTAAACAAGTGTCTTGTGTATTTATATTGTAGTATTTAACTAGTCAAATCAATTTGTCAACTAGAAGACTGATAATCAAACATGGCAGACTAGTAGTCAGTCTAAGATGTCCACATGAAAACAGAACTGCTTGATATTTCAGAAATAATACAGAATTGTAAACTCCACATGGAAAATCTCATTTTAGATACGAAGACCTTAGAAATATTGTTTCAGCTTTCCCTAGGAGGATTTTATCCAGGATTCATGGACCTGGCACCTAATTAGTGATTTGTATCAAACTCTTTTCTAATATAATAATGTATTTGATGAATTAAAGAAATATTATCTACGGAGAAAAATTAATATCAAAATTAACTTTTCAAATATTATTTTTGGGGATTCTGATTTTCTCTCTCCTTGCTGTGCTGTGTTACAGAAATGGAACATCGATCAGTTAAAAAGGCTGGCATTGAGGTCCAGGAAATCAAAGGTTGGTCAGATTCCTCTTGTGACTATGAAACCCAAGGCTATTTGTGTTGAATTTTTTTATGACTCTTGATTGCACTTAAAAATTATCAGGCTAAAAATATAATATAATCTGGTAAATTATCTATAACTTCTACTATGTACTTGAGCCTTTAAACCTACATGCTGCCACTGCTTTTTCTGATAAAATGGAATAGTAATAATGAGCTCAAACTCACTGATTTCAAGTGATGAAAAGTGATTGGGGATGTAAGAAATCTACAACAAGTGGGTCAGAGACAGAGAGGAAAAAAAGTCAGTCAGTCACTTTTGGAAGTATTTTAACCTCAGGCAAGTAGAAAAATAACATCCAGCATACTGGGAAAGGCCTTCCTTAATGGGCTCTAATCTTTAGAGTGAAAAATATCTTTGGAGAGTTAATAATATAGGGGCCTGAAAAGATTAGCTGCTCCCTAAGCTCCAATCTTAGTACCATTCAGTCCCCAACATTTACTGAGGGCCATCTATGTGTAAGGCACTATAGCAATGAAACTGCCTGACTTCAAGAGACTTATAGCCTATAAGGACTCTGTGTGTGTGTGTACATACATACATGTATATTCATATATAGAAATAAGTATTATATCATTGGTATGTATTGTAAGACATGGGGAAATGGAATTTAGCTACTGGCAAAACTACTGGGTTCATTTGGAATCCCAGTCAAATTATTTTCTCCCTTTCTTAGGATCAGTTTATATTTATACATTTTCTACTATTTGCAGGGATTTGACATTGTCGTGTAGTTAAGAACTCACTAGAGGTGTTCCTAATGTTTAAGTAGCAAGGTGATTCAATTCTTAGTTGCTTTACAACTGATTCTCCCAGATATTAAGACTTAAGCCTCGGCTTACTTGTTTTCCTTTTTCATGAAAGCAGGTGGAAAAGAGATGAAAAGAAGCAAGAACCAAGAGGCAGTTTAGGGATTTTATATAGGCAGATAAGAAAATATAGCCGGCTCAAGGTTGAAAGGGGTAAGATAATATTATAAAATAAATAAATAGCAACTGTTTGGCATTTGTAGAGATTCTACCCAGGTGACACTACTGAGTGACAGTCATACTACACATACTGAAGAAGTTCCTGATCCACTATTTTTCTGTTATTGTTATATAAAGAGTTATTGATAAGTTCTATTCGCCCTGGAATAAAGACGTTGGAAAAGATACTGTTATTAATAAGAGCTATCATTTATGGAGCACAAAAAATGGGCTATACAGAGAATTAAGGTTAATCCTTACACCAACCATATGATAATTGCTATTATCCCCATTTTACATATGTGAGAAAATTGAGGATCAGAATTACTACTAAGATATTAAATGGTAGAGCCAGAATTTAAACCAGTCTGGCACCAAAGCTATGCTCTTAACCACTATTACTGTACTGCTGAGGAGAGATCAATACCACCAATTCATTCACCATAAATTCTTCCAGGAACTACAGGTTGCGGAAGGTTGCAGTTTACTCTGAAATCTCTGGGATTTCGAAGTGGCCTCAGACCATTTCTATTTAAATAGATCCCACCAAAACTCTGAGACTATACTGGTTGACCTGCTGTGAACAGCCCACCCACACCGATCTCACCCATTGGCCACATCCTCTCTCCTGCACACCACTGAGTCTGTTTGGTCGAGAAACCTCTCAGCAGCTCAGATAGTCAATTTAATTGAAATGCCTTGTCATGACAGTTCCATTTTAATAGTTAGGCATACCCAAACCCAAATGAACTTGTTCTAGTCCTCTTTGAACCCGTATGACTCTCATTAAACTTTTTTTTAAAAGATTATTTTCTTATTACAAAAAGGAATATAAATCATTCTGGATCTCCAAGAGTTTGTCTTTTATCAAAATCTGGAAGCTTAATTTAAACCACCTCTTACAAAGAGGGGGAGAAACACCATCCCAGATTTAACAGCCCTGTAGATACATGGTAATTATAAATTTTGAAATTCGAGTAACCTTTGATGACACTCATCCCCACTGTGAAAGGTTACACAACCGATCAGGAATAGAGTTTCAGAACCAGTGTTGTGTTCTCAGGGAGTTTCAGGGATAAGAGAATTTGTGATGATAGAAACTTAGGAAAGGGATTGAAACTTTCGAATAAAGTTACTAGGGATAAAATAGATATGCCAATATCCCACCAAAAGCATAGCCCTTCACCCCATCCCCACCCCCACTGTACAAGATGATGATGGCAAATCAGACTTAAGAAAATAAAAATAAATTCTCTATTTTTAGCAGTTAGCATCTTAGACCTTATGGAGAGCAGCACATTGTAGGGGAAGCACATTGCATTTGACAAACAAACCAAAAAATGAGTACAGGAATACTCGTTTTATTGTACTTTGCAGATACACACTTTGTGTTTTTTACAAATTGAAGGTTTATGGCAGCCCTGCATTGAGCAAGTCTATCAGCGCCATTTTCCAACAGCATTTGCTCACTTCGTGTCTCTGTGTCACATTTCGGAAATTCTTGAAATATTTCAAACTTTTTCAATATTATTTGTTATGGTGATCTGTGATCACCATCTTTGATGTTACTACTATGAACTCGCTGAAGGCTCATATAATGGTTAGCATTTTTAGCAAGAAACTATTTTTTAATTAAAGTATATACATTGTTTTTTAAGACATAATGCTGTTGCACCCTTAATAGACTACAGTATAGTGTAAAGATAACTTTTATATGCACTGGCAAACAAAAAAATTTATGTGACTTGCTTAATTGCAATATTTGCTTTATTGAGTTGGTCCAGAACTGAACCCGCAATAGCTCCAAAGTATGCCTGTAATCTCATTGGTGCTATATGTACTTTTCATGTCTTCTAACATGTTACTTGCCAGTATGCCGTCTACAACCTTCAGCCTTCAGTTCCAGCTGTGATGGACTGGGTCATAATTGCTATGTTGCTGTATTAAGAATGTCTCTCCTTTCCTGTCCCGGTTCCCCCAAGTGGTCTCTGGGCTTCTCCCCTTCTGTCAAGGGGGGAGAGACTTGCACGTGCTTGTATGTGTGAGCTCACACAGGAGTGCACCTAGCCTCTCTTTCTAAATGCATTGCTTTAAAGAAGAAGGGAAAAACTTCCTATACATCAGCTTTCAAAATTCTTTTTAATTCCAAGTATCTCTAGAGATGCCAAGAAGGCTTGTTTGAAGACATATTTTGTTGCAGATTGAATACATCTGGCCTCTTATATAGGAGAATGTCACAATGTCACATGGGGTACCCCCACCTTCCAGAAGCCCCAGGTCCTGGCTAATCTTAGAGCTTCTCCATTCCATCTTCATCCGGGATGCTCTAAATTACTGGGGGTTTTAATTAAAGGATTTAGGATAAAGAGTAAAAGTGACAGAATTTAGATTGTTCTTTACGCTTTGAATGGAATTCTTAGTCTCTTAAGTGATAACGATTTTTTAGGCTTTTTACTCCACTTATAAAGGCTTCTAAGAAGAGCAGCAATTTTTTCTTTTATATTGGGAAATTAAAATTTTTTTATCCTCTTTCTTTAAAATGTAGAGCATCTTTTAAAATCTAAACATACTTCAACTGGTTCCAAAAGTTAGAACGTTCAACTATTTTTAGTAGATGGCACTCAGCGTACAGAAGGGATGTGGAAATCAAGAATTTCTAAAGTGCAGTGTGCATATCTTAGCAAGTTCATTACCTTATTCTCAGCACACTTACTATGAATGGTAAAATGATTCTGTTAGTCTGTCACCTACTTCATAGTTCTTCTTTCCTTTTATTGGAGCCCAATCCTAGCTCTGCCTTATCGATGAAACTAGATATGAACTGGTACAGCCAATGTCTTAGGTGTAGGTAAACCACTAAATGACAAGTAGAAAGTGCTATGTAATTACTCTGATTATAGTCACTTTCAAATAGAAATAAACCCTTCTTCCAAGGCAACAAGTTCTTGACTACCAATCTATACCTTTGGCCTATATTTTTTAATCCTATCATCTCTTTATTGTTATTTTTTGCTTAAATATAGAACAATTTGGATACCTTTTCTACAACAGTGAAGAAAAAGACAAAACAGCTAGTGGTCAGGAAGAGTAAGAATCACATTCATATTCCTCTTGGAAACTGAGACTTAGAAAGATTAAATTTGAACCATTTAGATCTATGAACCAATCCCTTTCCTTCTTTCCCACTGAAGTTTCAAGACCCACTTCAGTGGATAAAGGAAGAGAAATAATGGTCTCCCCTTAATCACAGTACAGGGAAGGAAATGAATACTGTGAGGCCATCTGTAAAATGGTGATAATAACAATGCCCACTCATAGGCTTGGTGTGATGATTAAATGAGAACAATGCCTGAAACAGAGTACGTGCTTGATAAATTTAACTGAGACTGGGAAGGAGGCTGGCTCAGAATTTTGAGGCAAAAACCTGGGACCTCCCAATTGTGTGTATCATAAATTGTGTTTACAATGCCTTAAGTAATTTAAGAAATGCTTCCTTGGAGAAGTGTCCAGCAAGCTACTAAGCTGTGTCCATACATATTAAATATTAACCGAAGATTTTCCTGATCATGTTAAACCACTTATCCCTGCCATTTTGTGAAAATTTCTATGAGGCCATATGATGCACTCTGTATCATAGAGCAGAGGGCACACCAAGAAGGTGAAGTTCAGAAACCTTGTGAGCCTTTTGGCAAACATGGTTGTGACTTCCAGCCTTCACACACAGGGTTCCTGTACAAACACATATATGTGCTTCTTGGGGGCAGGAATGCCTCAAGGTTCAACCTCATTTTCAAGTCAGTAGTTATTAAGATTCCTGCAGCTGCTTATATGATTTTATTGTATCAATTTCCCAAGCAGTACTTTAGGCCTGATATCTACCCAGTATATGCCAATATCACAGAATAGTTGTGTAAGTTATTTTCATCAACAACAAATGGACATACAGTGCATCTGTGTGCACTTACAACTTGCTGGGAATGGTAGAAAAGAACCTGGAAAGGACACAGTTCCTTTTTCCATTTCATAATTCTAGAATTAATATGTGCAACTATGCATGTGAGGTACCAATAATTCATTGAACATGAAAGAGGTTCATAAACTGAAGACACAAGGAAACAAATACTTACTAAGCACCTTTTTTATGATAAACATTTATCCTCAATAATTTCATGAAGGAGGTTGTTATCATCATCACAGTTATACAGAGGAGGTTTCCAAGGCCCAGATCACTTAAGTAACTTGCCCAAAGTTACACACGCTGGCTATGTAGGAGAACTGGGATTTGAGCCCAGATTCATCTGACTCCACTGTGCACACCAGTTCTGTCCCCTACACCATGCTGCCTGTCCATTTTAACTTTGAAAAAATGCAAAAGTAGGATGTATCTTTTGTGGAATTATAGTTAAAGAGGGAACAAAGGGCAGAACCAAAGAAACCCAATTTAAAGGTGAAAAATCATTCACTGGGAATTTGCTAGTCACAATTGCCAGCTTGGTAGATGCAGATATTGAAATATGAACCCCACATGCATTGAGCTCAACAAGTTCTTCGTGAGCAGCTGTTAATTTGACTGGGTAGGGGCGGGTGGGAGTGTTTTGGAGTCTTTGAGTTAGTTGAATATTGTAAACTCTTCTTTCCCTGAAGAATCCGAGGCAGTTGTTGAAACCAAAATGGAGAACAAACCCGCCTCCTCAGAATTGCAGAAGATGCAAGAGAAACAGAAACTGATCAAAGAGCCAGGCTCGGGAGTGCCCGTGATTCTCGTTACAACCCTTCTGGTTATTCCGGTGGTTGTCCTGCTGGCCATTGCCTTATTTATTCGGTGGAAAAAATCAAGGGCCTTTGGAGGCAAGTAAAATGAGCCCCTTGAACTTGGAACCTTACCTTCGAAAGAATGTTTGGCCTGATTATCCTCAAAGTTTGGTTGTGATGTTTTTCAGTGTTTTTTATTTTTTCTTGTGTTCTCTACCTTTTTCAACATTGTCTATGTTCCACATATTGTCTATAGTTAGTATCACAGTGGAAAATATATCTGGAGCTTCAAAATTTGGATAGTTAGATTAAAATATAACGTTTATTATTGCCTTTTAACATTGGCTTAAACCCATTTAATGTCTCCATATGAAACTGCGTAGATAAGTAGAGTCAGTATAAATTAGCTGAAGGGTCAGGAAGGAGGAGATCCCTTCTGTTAGAAACAGGCCCAGTCCTCAAAATGCCTGGGTCAGTTTTTTAGAAGTTGTATTTTTCCTTAGTCCTGGCTCTAGCTCCTAGCTACATGACCTTGGGCAAATTACTTAATCTCTCTAAGCCACTTCATCTATAAAGTGGGGATAAAATACTCACAAGGTTGTGTAAGGATTAAATGAAATAATGTACGTAAAGCATTTATCACAGTACCTGGCACTTAGTAAGTGCTCAATTAATACCACCAATAATTATTAGGAATAATAATTGGTAATAAAGTAATAAACGTCATAAGTCATAAAAGATACTTGTCTTAAACCTCAGCTCTCTCAGGAAACCAACTATTTCTATAAGAAACCATTTGATAGTTTTTAAATAGTCATAATTTAGGCCAGCAGCCTTCCCTAACCAAACAAGGGAGGGTCCAATACTGGTGTCAGTATTTTATCAAATCATTATCACATTATAGGACCCAGTAGCTGAGCTCCTTTCAAGGTATCCACATAAATAAACAAATAATCCAACTTGTGATCCTCACCTGTCAGGAACAGTCCCTTAGCTGGGTCCCCAGGTCCTAAGGCAGGAGGCTACAGCTATGCCTGGGAAGGCATCCATGGACCAGGGTGGAAGGAAGCATTTGATCAAGAAACAGCATCTGATCGTATTTCAGGCCAAGGCGACCATGGCAGGGATTCAGTGCCCATGGCAAAGCCCTGACACAGATACAAAACCAGAGGATTTAATTTAATAATTTGTGAAAGGGAATTTTTCTAGGACTTCTTTTGCTTTTCATCTGCAATCAGTAAAGCTCTGCAAAAATACAGCTAACTCTTCCCAAAAGGGACTGCTATGGAGCCCTTGTTATGGATATGGAACTGTGTTAAGCAGAGGCAAAGATAAGTAAATGTAGTCATTATCTTCATGGAGTTAGATGGAAGCTTCAAAAGAGCAAGAATCTTGTATGTTTACTTGTTTACTGATATATCCCCAGCACAAATAACAGTTCCTGGCACTAGGGGTTTGATAAATAGTCACTGGGAAAATGACTGAATAAATAAATGGAGCTCACAGAATAGATGACACATAAAAAAGAAATGACACATAAAGGTATTAAGAGAGGGTGGTAAGTACAGTGATAAATACACAGAGTATCAGGAACACATGGGGCCTGGGGGCAGGTAGCAGGAATGTTGGTAATCAATCCACACTGGAGGAGGAGTGGCTGGGGAGTAGAGAAGGTTTGGTGTCCCCTGTTTGCTGTTAGCACGCGTGGGTGGCACTGTTACCAGGATACTGAGTTTACAGGCGTGTGTTGGGAAGACAGGGACCCAGGTCGAACCATATGAAACTGCCATTGTTCAATCATGTTTTATTTAGAAAACTACAGTTTTATACGGTTCAGTCTAATACATTTAATTCTAAAAGTAGATCAGCCTCTCACCTTTTTTCAATGTTTGCTCCTGATAGATCTTATCCAGTCTCTGAGGGTATTTAATAACCCTCATGGACACAGATGTAGAGAACAAACGTATGGACACCAAGGGGGGAAAACCGCGGTGGGGTGGGGATGGTGGTGTGCTGAATTGGGCGGTTGGGATTGACATGTATACACTGATGTGTATAAAATTGATGACTGATTAAAAAAAATAATAATAATAACCCTCATGAAAGACCTTCCACTTATTCAGCACACCCTTACAGCATGTCAGCTCCGTATCAGACACTGTCCTAGGCACAGGGGATGCAAAACTGACTAGGGACTGTCCCGCATCCTTATGGAATTTACAGCCTAATTAGTTGGCTTTCTAACGGTCTCACCAGATTTTTCTTCCCTTCTTGCCTATTTCTCTCCCCATCAACTCCTGCCTTTGCTCTGTCCTCTGCCTGTGAGCTTTCTCCACGATGCTGCCCCCTCTCCTGGTTAGAGACTTTGAGCCTTCTTTCCCTGACCACAGCCTTTAAGGGAGTGTTGGAAGCAGGGCAAAGAGTGCAGGGAGATACACAGCACACTGAGAAATGAAGTCCATAAGGAGTTCTGCCTCCGACTAAGGAAAGAAAGTCAATTCTTCATGGAGATGGGCTGGAATTTGGGGAGCCCAAATTTTGGAATTGGGGTCACCTTGTATGGCTGAAAGTACTCAGGGTTTCAGGTTTTTTGCCTTCCGTCTTACATACAAAGGTAATGGTGTACATGGATCCAAAGCTTTCTCAAGCAGGACAGGTACTGTTCTTAATAGAAAGACAAAAACCTCAGACCAATATTCCTAAAATTGTAATAAGCTTCCAAATTTTTACACATTACTGGTGACTGAATTTTGTCTTCATAAAGGTAACTAATATTTACTGAGCATTTACTATGTGTGTACAGGCCCTGTTATAAGCGTGTCACATGCAGTATCCCATCTAAACCTTACAGAGAGGTAGGGATTGTCATTGATCTCTCTTTTCTCAGAAGAGAAAATTGAGGCTCAGAGAAGTAATTTATTGTGATCGCACAGCCTGTAAGAGACACAGGCAGGAGTCAAACCCAGCTCTGGCCTTTGTATACATCACAATAACATATTGCCTTTATTTTCCCTTAGAATTCTAAGAATACATACAGACAAGAGCCAGGCCTTGTTATTAATCATTCATGAATTAATTCCTTATTTTGTGTTGAAAGTTGAGCCCATGGATTGAGGAAGGTGACTGGGACTCATTTTGAAATATGCCATCTTTTTCTAGCAGATTCTGAACATAAACTTGAGGGAAGTTCGGGAAGAGTTCTGGGAAGACTTAGAGGTATGCCTGTGACCTTTTAGAATCCTTCACATGTGATTCAAAGTCAACAAGTGCGTGTCTTTTAAAAAGCAGGGAGATATTTTTTATTTTCTCTCTGGAAATTAAACTCCTTGTGTGCAGCACAGCATCCCCAGAATGCAAACCATGAACCAACCGAAGTGTGTGGCTCCGGTGCAGGTTCTCCAGCTTCGTTTTCCCAGCTTGCTCTTCTGTATTATCGAATTCTCTTCCCCTGCCTTTGTATCTGGCTTCATTTGTCTTCACTATATTTTCTATCACTTCTGTCAGTGTGTCAGTGCATGTCTCGGTGAAGATGACCTTTTCGTAAAGTCACTGAAATGAAGAGCTGCTCAAGGGGATGCCCATTCCCGAGAGCCTGGAAAAGGCAGGAGGTGAAAAGTGAATCTGAAACAATCCTGCAGAAACACATAATCCTGGGGAGCTTTGGGTTTTTTCCTTATTTATTTTAATGAATCTGTGGAATTGTATCTTTCCGACTCTGTAGGATAAGTATCTCTCTATGTCACTTCTTTTTTTCCCGCTAATATCTACCCTTTCCCATCCCCATAAGAATTTACAAGGAAACTGAGAATCATTTGTGCAAACGTTACCTCAATCCTCTGTCATTGTTCGATTTCTTCAGGAAAGGGAAGTGGAGGCTTAAACCTCGGAAACTTCTTCGCAAGCCGGAAAGGCTACAGCCGAAAAGGCTTTGACCGCCTTAGCACGGAGGGAAGTGACCAGGAGAAAGATGATGACGGAAGTGAATCAGAAGAGGAGTATTCAGCACCTCTGCCTGTACCCGCACCTTCCTCCTGAAAACGGGGCTTTGATTTAGGTTGATGAAATTTGCCAAGAATGCCAGATTCCTTTCCCTTTAGCACGTTTAGCGTTTTGTGTATTTAATTGTAAACTGTACTAGTCTGTGTGGGACTGTACACATTTTATTTACTTCGTTTTGATTTAGTTGGCTTCTGGTTCTAGTTGAGGAGTTTCCTAAAAGTTCATAACAGTGCCATTGTCTTTATATGAACGTAGAATAAACAGTTCTCTTCTTCCATCACACTAGTAATTTAATGATGGAAGGTTTGCTCATCTGCATTTTTGAGACTTTTCTGTAGTTTGTAAATAACCCCATTCTCTGCTTGAACACAGTATTTTCCCAATAGCACCTCCATTGCCAGTGTCTTTCTTTGGTGCCTTTCCTGTTCAGCATTCTCAGCCTGTGGCAGTAAAGAGAAACTTTGTGCTACATGACAACAAAGCTGCTAAATCTCCTTCTATTTTTTTAAAATCACTAACATTATATTGCAACGAGGGAAAGAAAAAGAAGTCTCTATTTAAATTCTTTTTTTAAATTTTCTTCCTCGGTGTGTTTTGGGGATGTCTTATTTTTAGATGGTTACACTGTTAGATCACTATTTTCAGAATCTGAATGTAATTTGTGTAATAAAGTGTTTTCAGAGCATTAGCTGTCAGAGTGTATTTTGCAATTTTTGCATATTTGCAGGGTTTGTATACAACTTTTGTAATAATTACACAAACCACAGATATAGTGAAACCTATTCAATGTCTTCAACCAAAAGAAATGTATTAAAATTAAGATGGTATTTTATTATGTAGCTGATATAAATTAAAAACTAGCCTAAGAGTTTACATACATGTGTAAAACCAGGCTTTCTTTTAACATTCAAAGAGGGTTTTTGCCTGTATATCAATCAGAAGGTAAATACTTTAATAAAAGGTGATCATAGCTAAGAGGAAACCTGTGTCTCAAATTACATACGCAAATTAATCCATCAGTGTAGGTTACTACTAATGGTTTTCTTTTTAAAGAATAATTTTATTCCAAATACGCATGTATTTGTAGGAATATTCATCTCTTACAGTGACTACAAATTACTTTTGAAACACCTTTTTCATAATCGATGCAATTTAGTAAGAACCTGATAACTTTTCTTTTTATAATAATCAGATTCTAGAACCCTTTCTTCAAAATGCCTACTTGCAATTCAGGTATCTTAGTAGTGGCATATTATAGATTTAACTGACTAATCATGAAAGTAATATAGAGTACTTTGCAAAAAAATTAAATTGTCTTCCAGCTAAGTTATTTAAAATATCTAACTTAACCTAGATTTTTTTCCCTCATAATTGACACCAAATTGATCTAATTGAAAGATTTTTTTTTCCTTCTCAAATGAAGAACACACTTTTCCTCCCTCTGACCCCTCCTTTATGCCCCTTTCACCACGTTAGTGGTAAACGTGTAAATGTAGAATCACAGCAGCACTATTCTGGTGTATGTGTGCCTGTTCACTATATCTTACATGTTTGTATTTCAACATCAGAATGTGTTATGTTATAGGTTGACTTTGATGCTGTTCAACTTTTCTTACGTTGGGGAAATTAGTTGACTTGCACTAAGCCATCTTTTGTGGTACTGTATGATGATCATCAGCTCTATTAGTTACATATCTTTAAAGTTATGTATGCCTAATTTTGTTCCTAAACAGTTTTACAGTGGCTCATGGATGCAAAAAAAAAAAGAAAACTAGATCAAAATGATAAATTATAAGGAGGTGGTAAAGAAAAAGGGAAAACAAAGATAAAAATGGGAAAATTTATACAAGAATAATTGTTATTACAGTTGTTCATGGGGAGAATTTGGCTCTAAACT
The DNA here is from genome assembly GCF_028564815.1 of Eubalaena glacialis. NCBI lineage: Eukaryota > Metazoa > Chordata > Mammalia > Artiodactyla > Balaenidae > Eubalaena > Eubalaena glacialis. The sequence continues at coordinate 83,878,205 of NC_083719.1, forward strand.
TTCTAGCAGCTCATTAAGTAAAACTTGACTAGTTACATGATTCATGAGCCAGTTAAACATTTAGAATTCCTAATAATAAGATCAGAAAAATTTGCTCCCAAGTATCTTCTGAAAGATAGCACCATGTTGTGTAATTAAAATCTTCAACAATATCCATAGAATAGACAAATACATTTGCAGGTCTGTTCTTACATATGTCCCTTAATATAGCACATGGCATTATATGCCTAATGTAAGCACATGGCATTATAAAAAAGAAAATTCAGAAAAAGAAAGTCTGCATTACCATCCTGTCCTAGAACACCACCCTTATTCTACTAACCTGGCTTAAATAAAGATGGCGGACTAGAAATGAATGAACTGCACTGACTTCAGGCAGTCTCTTTGCTGATCTTTGTTCTTAGCTGAACTTCATTTATTGAGTTAGATATTGCACTGCCTGGGAAGTGCCTAAAGGAATGGATCCTCCTTCACAGTAGAATCACTGGGGAATTTAAGAAAAAAATGATTGGACACTACCTCCAGAAATTCTGATTTGATTGGCTTACCATAGGATATTGCTATAGGTCATATTTTTTAATTTCTCCAGGTAATTCTAATGTGCAGCCAGAGTTGAAAACCACTGTCTTTGAGAATGGCTATTTTACTTTGCCAGTTTCTACAAGTGGATAGCTGTATTTTCACATAAATTATAGTTTACAGATGTTTGGAGAGAGAAGATGGGGTCTGAGGTGTTTTGATATGACCGTTAGTACCAAGATTTGAATGCCTTAATTGCTAAATGCTTTAAATTGGATAATTAAAATAGGCATAATTGACTTAATAAGGCAAAGGGAAACAGCTGTGCTTGATTTTTTTTTTTATTACAACAAATTATCCATAGAATATTATTTGGGGGAGTTAAAAAAACAGCTTTTTCATTCACTGAGTTGGCGCTGAATTATCATATGCATAAAATCTTTTGTTCTAAGCTTTCTTCTTAGTTTATTAAATCAGCATATTCTTTTTCAAAGTTCCCATGCATCTTTAAAGTCTCACTCAGATGTTATATAAATTAAATATTTAAGTACCTGACTGACAAGGGAAGCCACAGAAGTGGTATTTGAGCTTACTCCCCTGACTGTCATCACCTAGTAGCTCAAAGTTGATGTAAGTCAAAGTTGATGTAGCCTATAGCAATACTTCTCAGACTTCAATGAATGTAAGAATCAACTGGGGTACTTATTTGAAGAGGACTGACTCTTGGTCCCATTCCCAGAGTTTCTGATTCACTACATTGGATGGGGCCTAGAGAGCTGCATTTTTTAAAAGCATCCCTGGTGATTTGGATCCAGGTGTTACATGGACTGTCTCCAAGCAATACAGTTCTCCAGAGAGTAGCTGAGCCTTAAAACAAATTATTAGGTACACAAAACCATTTTCTCAAATATGTGGTCTCTGTAGAGTGATGGTTTGGCCCAGAAGTGATCCACCCCAGTTCCTCAAACCTAGATCACAGAAAACGTAGATGCAAATTACCTTCAGGGCCAGAACTTACCTACCAGCAGCTTCTTTCTATAGTTCCCTAACACCGATTATCCCACCATGGGAAATAACTTAGATGCATACACAGAAAGGCTACTAGGGGCCTCCCTATAACCTCCTTTAAAAAAAGCATCAGACAAAAGATAAAATGCAAGTGATATCTTCATGTCTTCAACAGGTCACCATGCTAGACTTTGTGTTTTTGTTTTTTTGTGGGTGTTTTTTTTTGTTTGTTTGCTTTTTGTTTTTTGTGGGGTTTTTTTGTGGCAGTGAAGGGGTTGGGGGCGGGTTGGATCACATCTAAAGGAGACAAGAATCAACCAAACCCATTTAGTGTGTTTTTCCAGCATCATGATTTAATTAAGGGAGCATATTCATTGTAGAGAATATATTGATGATTGTAAATGTGACTCCTCATTACAGCCTTAAAATTTTTGAAATACCAAAGCACAAAGATGTCAATTATATATCCAAACTACAGGTACAAAACAAGTACATGTATTTTCCATGCTCCAAAATTGAGTACACACTGTACTGTCATAGGGAAGGGGTTTACCAATGAAAACCTGAAAATAAAGTACTCAAGATTGATATACCAAAATAAAATATAAAATAGGAGTTTATAAAAACAAGTTTGACAATACCAGAGAGGACCCTTTTCATTTCTGAGCAAAAATGCATTTCGTTATACATACTCTCTCCTAAAATAAATAAACTGGTCAATTGAGAATGCTCTGTTTATTTCCTCTCTTATACTACAACATTCTCCATGTCTTTTGAAAAAAAGATATTGTGCGGTAACTATGGGATAAGCATGCCTGTGGATGGAACAGCACAATTGCACTGGTTCTTACAGCTCACTTCTAGATAAGGAGAAAGTGTTATTCATTAGCATGGCCCAGTTTTAGCCAGTGTTCAGTTTGGAAAGACACTGGGTTAAGATCAGAATGATCTGAAATTCCAAGTTCTAGAATTGATGATTTTATATGCCATTGTATTAGTCAGGCTTCTTTTCTTTTTTTAATTTTTATTGGAGTATAGTTCATCTACAATGTTGTGTTAGTTTCTACTGCACAGCAAAGTGAATTGGCCACACATACACATATACACTCTTCTTTACATTCCCCTCCCATACAGGTCATTCTAGAGTATTGAGAAGAGCTCCCCGAGCTACACAGCAGGTCCCTATTAGTTATCTACGCTTACATATAGTAGTATGTATATGTCAATCCCAGTCTCCCAACCCATCCTCCCCCACTGCTCCCCGCCCAACCTCCAGCAACCACAAGTTTGCCCTCCACATCTGTGACTCTACCTCTGCTCTGCAAACAAGTTCTAGTCAGACTTCTTCAGTCATTAATTACAGCTCAATTCAAATAGGCTGGAACATATACACACCACTATACGTAAAATAGAAAACTAACAAGGACCTACAGTGAACTATACTCAATATTTTGTAGTAACCTATATATATATATATCACTTTGCTGTACACCTGAAACTAACACAACATTGTAAATCAACTATACTTCAATTTAAAAACCCAAAAAAAAACCCTAAAAAAAATAGGCTGAAGAACAACTTTTATTTGTTAAGAATTAATAATATATAATAATGAAAATAATAATCAAGAACTAATAATGTATCAAGAAAAAGGATTATTACTGACATACACATAACTGAAAAGCCCAAGCATGGCTAGATTCCAAGACTCAGATGATGCTATCAGGATTCTGCCTCCTTCCATCACTCAGTTTGGCTCCCCTCCCTCTAGGATTCACTTTCATGCAGACTCTCCACATGTGGTAATAAAAGTGGCATTCGGCAGCTCTAAGTTTAAATCCTACCAGCAGTAACTCTGAGACAAATAGCTTCTCTTTCTAAAGGGTTCCAATACGTTGACTAATTGGCCTGATCCGGTTCATGCACGAACCTCAGAACTAGTCTCTCTGGGCAGGGAAAGTGTGATGCATTGAACCTGGGCAGGGTCATGTCCCACAGTAACCACACTGCCGATTTATAAAGGATTCATTCCCCCCAAGAAAATTTCAGATACTGTTGCCAGTTGAATAGGGTAGATTCTGGGAAGAAAAAAATAGCAGATATTCATTACTATTACCTTAAGACCATAACCACTTAACCATATTTTCAGATAAAGGGGTTTACTGAAATAGCTATGTGTGTGATGGTTAAACTATAGCATTAAAAAGGGACATTGAGTGATTAAGTCTACACCAATGTATTCGTGAAAGTAGTCTCAAATGCCCACAGGCAATACTGAACATAAGAACAAATGCTCAGCTTTGGCTTGTCACAATAATAATGACAATAAAAAATATACAAAGGACCAAGAGCAGAGATTTGAGGCCTAAAATCCATATCTATACTATGATTTCTACTCAACCAAGGTTGATTGAAACAGGTAGCTTACAATTAATAAAAGAGGTGGTTGCTTTAGTTATAAAAAGATAAATCATTGCTGTTCATTCAATCCTATTCATTCCAAAACAAACATGAAAGCAAAATATGATGTTCTTTTGTCCCCATCTTTTTCCCCAACAATTTCAAAGCTACAGAAACACTGAAGACTATTACAAAGAACATCCACATACCCTTCACTTAGATTCACCAGTGATTAACATTTTGCCATACTTGCTTTCCATTCCTCACCTGTGCACACACACACACACACATAAACACGCACATGCCGTAATTTATAACTTCTGCTGAACCATTTGAAAATAAGTTGAGGACGTCATAACCTTTACCCTAAATATTTCAACACGTATCACCTAAGAACTAGGCATTCTTCTGCATAACCACAAAACCACTATTACAACCAAGAAGTTAACACTGATTCCTTAATATCAACCAATATGTAGCCCACATTCAAACCCCCAATGTCCCCTAAATGACCTTTGGAGCTTTCTGTTTTTGATCCAGGATCCAATTAAGATTTACATGATGTATTTATCATATCTCTTTAGTCTCCTTTAGAGTAATTCTCTTGTCATTTTTTTCTTCCAAAACATGGACATTTTTAAGAGTCCAGGCCAGATGTCTTGCACGAGGTCTCACAGCGTAGCTTCATCTGTTTCCTCATGATTTTTTTTTGAATTTTATTTTATTTATTTTTTATACAGCAGGTTCTTATTAGTTTTCTATTTTATACATATTAGTGTATACATGTCAATCCCAATCTCCCAATTCATCCCACCACAACCTCCCCAACACCCTGCCACATGCCCCACCTTGGTGTCCATACGTTTGTTCTCTACATCTGTATCTCTATTTCTGCCTTGCAAACTGGTTCCTCTGTACCATTTTTCTAGGTTCCACATATATGCGTTAATATACGATATTTGTTTTTCTATTTCTGCCTTACTTCACTCTGCATGACAGTCTACAGGTCCATCCACATCTCTGCAAATGACCCAATTTCCTTTTTATGGCTGAGTAATCTTCCATTGTATATATGTACCACAACTTCTTTATCCATTCACCTGTCGATGGTCATTTAGGTTGCTTCCATGACCTGGCTATTGTAAATAGTGCTGCAATGAACATAGGGGTGCATATGTCTTTTGGAATTATGGTTTTCTCTTGGTATATGCCCAGTAGTGAGATTGCTGGATCATATGGTAATTCTATAGTTAGTTTTTTAAGGAATGTCCATACTGTTCTCTATAGTGGCTGTATCCGTTTACATTCCTACCAATAGTGCAAGAGGGTTCCCTTTTCTCCACACCCTCTCCAGCATTTGTTGTTTGTAGATTTTCTGATGATGCCCATTCTAACCGGTGTGAGGTGATACCTCATTGTAGTTTTGATTTGCATTTCTCTAATAATTAGTGATGTTGAGCAAATTTTCATGTGCCTCTTGGCCATCTGTATGTCTTCTTTAGAGAGATGTCTATTTAGGTCTTCTGACCATTTTTGGATTGGGTTGTTTGTTCTTTTAATATTGAGCTGCATGAGCTGTTTATATATTTTGGAGATTAATCCTTTGTTGATTCCTTTGTAAATATTTTCTCCCATTCTGAGGGTTGTCTTTTCATCTTGTTTATAGTTTACTTTGCTGTGCAAAAGCTTTTAAGTTTCATTTGGTCCCATTTGTTTATTTTTGTTTTTATTTCCATTACTCTAGGAGGTGAATCAAAAAAGATCTTGCTGTGATTGATGTCAGAGTGTTCTTCCTATGTTTTCCTCTGAGATTTATAGTGTCTGATCTCACATTTAGTTCTTTAATCCATTTTGAGTTTATTTTTGTGTATGGTGTTAGGGAGTGTTCTAATTTCATTCTTTTACATGTAGCTGTCCAGTTTTCCCAGACCCACTTATTGAAGAGACTGTCTTTCCTCCATTGTATATCCATGCCTCCGTTATCATAGATTAGTTGACCATATGTGTGTGGGTTTATCTCTGGGCTTTCTATCCTGTTCCATTGATCTATATTTCTGTTTTTGTGCCAGTACCATATTGTCTTGATTACTGTAGCTTTGTAGTATAGTCTGAAGTCAGGGCGTCTGATTCCTCCACCTCCCTATTTTTCCCTCAAGATTGCTTTGGCTATTGGGGGTCTTTTCTGTCTCCATACAGATTTTAAGATTTTTTGTTCTAGTTCTGTAAAAAATGCCATTGGTAATTTGATAGGGATTGCATTGAATCTGTAGATTGCTTTGGGTAGTATAGTCATTTTCATAATATCGATTCTTCCATTCCGAGAGCATGGTATATCACTCCATCTGTTTGTGTCATCTTTGATTTCTTTCTTCAGTGTCTTATAGTTTTCTGAGTATATGTCTTTGACCTCCTTAGGTAGGTTTATCCCTAGGTATTTTATTCTTTTTGTTACAATGGTGAATGGGAGTGTTTCCTTAATTTCTCTTTCAGATTTTTCATCATTAGTGTATAGGAATGCAAGAGATTTCTGTGCATTAATTTTGTATCCTGCAACTTTACCAGATTCATTGATTAGCTCTAGTAGTTTTCTGGTGGCATCTTTAGGATTCTCTACGCATAGTATCATGTCATCTGCAAACAGTGACAGCTTTACTTCTTCTTTTCCAATTTGTATTCCTTTTATTTCTTTTTCTTCTCTGATTGCTGTGGCTAAAACTTCCAGAACAATGTTGAATAATAGTGGTGAGAGTGGGCAACCTTGTCTTGTTCCTGATCTTAGTGGAAATGGTTTCAGTTTTCACCATTGAGGATGATGTTGGCTGTGGGTTTGTCATATATGGCCCTTATTATGTTGAGGAAAGTTCCCTCTATGCCTACTTTCTGCAGGGCTTTTATCATAAATGGGTGTTGAATTTTGTCAAAAGCTTTTTCTGCATCTATTGAGATGATTATATGGTTTTTCTCCTTCAATTTCTTAATATGGTGTATCACATTGATTTGCGTATATTGAAGAATCCTTGCATTCCTGGGATAAACCCCACTTGATCATGGTGTATGATCCTTTTAATGTGCTGTTGGATTCTGTTTGCTAGTATTTTGTTGAGGATTTTTGCATCTATGTTCATCAGTGACATTGGCCTGTAGTTTTCTTTCTTTGTAACATCTTTGTCTGGTTTTGGTATCAGGGTGATGGTGACCTTGTACAATGAGTTTGGGAGTGTTCCTCCCTCTGCTATATTTTGGAAGAGTTTGAGAAGGATGGATGTTAGCTCTTCTCTAAATATTTGCTAGAATTCACCTGTGAAGCCATCTGGTCCTGGACTTTTGTTTGTTGGAAGATTTTTAATCACAGTGTCAATTTCATTACTTGTGATTGGTCTGTTCATATTTTCTATTTCTTCCTGGTTCAGTCTTAGAAGGTTATACCTTTCTAAGAATTTGTCCCTTTCTTCCAAGTTGTCCATTTTATTGGCATAGAGTTGCTTGTACTAGTCTCTTAGGATGCTTTGTATTTCTGTGGTGTCTGTTGTAACGTCTCCTTTTTCATTTCCAATTTTATTGATTTGAGTCCTCTCCCTCTTTTTCTTGATGAGTCTGGCTAAAGGTTTATCAATTTTGTTTATCTTCTCAAAGAACCAGCTTTTAGTTTTATTGATCTTTGCTATTGTTTTCTCTATTTCTATTTCATTTATTTCTGCTCTGATCTTTATGAGTTCTTTCTTTCTACTAACTTTGGGTTTTGTTTGTTCTCCTCTTTCTAATTCCTTTAGGTGTAAGGGTAGATTGGTTATTTGAGATTTTTCTTATTTCTTGAGGTAGGATTGTATTGCTATAAGCTTCCTTCTTAGAACTGCTTTTGCTGCATCCCATAGGTTTTGGATCGTCGTGTTTTCATTGTCATTTTTCTCTCCGTATTTTTTGATTTCTTCTTTGGTTTCTTTAGTGATCTCTTGGTTATTTAATAGTGTATTGTTTAACCTCCATGTGTTTGTGTTTTTTACTTTTTTTCCCTGTAATTGATTTCTAATCTCATAGCTTTGTGGTCGGAAAAGATGCTTGATATGATATCAATTTTCTTAAATTTACGAAGGCTCGATTTGTGACCCAAGATGTGATCTATCCTGGAGAATGTTCCATGTGCACTTGAGAAGAAAGTGTAATCTGCTGTTTTTGGATGGAATGACCTGTAAATATCAGTTAAATCTATCTGGTCTATTGTGCCATTTAAAGCTTGTGTTTCCTTATTAATTTTCTGTCTGGATGGTCTGTCCATTGGTGTAAGTGAGGTGTTAAAGTCCCCCACTATAATTGTGTTACTGTCTATTTCCTCTATTATAACTGCTAGCATTTGCCTTATGTATTGAGGTGTTCCTGTGTTGGGTGCATAAATATTTATAATTGTTATATCTTCTTCTTCAACTGATCCCTTGATCACAATGTAGTGTCCCTCCGTGTCTCTTGTAACATTCTTTATTTTAAAGTCTATTTTGTCTGATATGAGCATTGCTACTCCAGCTTTCTTTTGATTTCCATTTGCATGGAATATCTTTTTCCATCCCCTCACTTTCAGTCTGTATGTGTCCCTAGGTCTGATATGGGTATTTATAGACAGCATATAGATGGGTCTTTTTTCTGTATCCATTCAGCGAGCTTGTGTCTTTTGGTTGGAGCATTTAATCCATTCACATTTAAGGTAATTATCGATATGTATGTTCCTATTACCATTTACGTAATTGTTTTGGGTTTGTTTTTGTAGGTCCTTTTCTCCTCTTGTGTTTCCCACTTAGAGAAGTTCCTTTAGCATTTGTTGTAGAGCTGATTTGGTGGTGGTGAATTCTCTTAGCTTTTGCTTTTCTGTAAAGCTTTTGATTTCTCAGTCAAATCTGAATGAGATCCTTGCCTGGTACAGTAACCTTGTTTGTAGGTTCTTCCCTTTCATCACTTTAAATATATCATGCCACTCCCTTCTAGCTTGTAGAGTTTCTGCTGAGAAATCAGCTGTTAACCTTATGGGAGTTCCCTTGTATGTTATTTGTTTTTTTTCCCTTGTTGCTTTTAATAATTTTTCTTTGTCTTTAATTTTTGTCAATTTGATTAATATTTGTCTCGGTGTGTTTCTCCTTGGGTTATCCTGCCTGGGACTCTCTGCACTTCCTTGACTTGGGTGGCTATTTCCTTTCCCATGTTAGGGAAGTTTTCAACTATAATCTCCTCAAATATTTTCTCAGGTCTTTCTCTGTTTCTTCTCCTTCTGGGACCCCCTATAATACGAATGTTGTTGTGTTTACTGTTGTCCCAGAGGTCTCTTAGGCTGTCTTCATTTCTTTTCATTCTTTCTTTATTCTGTTCTGTGGCAGTGAATTCCACCATTCTGTCTTCCAGGTCACTTTTCCATTCTTCTGCCTCATTTATTCTGCTATTGATTCCTCCTAGTGTAGTTTTCATTTCAGTTATTGTATTGTTCATCTCTGTTTGTTTGTTCTTTAACTCTTCTAGATCTTTGTTAAACATTTCTTGCATCTTCTCAATCTTTGGCTCCATTCTTTTTCTGAGGTCCTGGATCATCTTCACTATCATTATTCTGAATTCTTTTTCTGGGGGGGTTGCCTATTTCCACTTCATTTAGTTGTTTTTCTGGGGTTTTATCTTGTTCCTTCATCTGGTACATGGTCCTCTGCCTTTTCATTTTGTCTGTCTTTCTGTGAATGTGGTTTTCATTCCACAAGCTGCAGGATAGTAGTTCTTCTTGCTTCTGCTGTCTGCCCTCTGGTGGATGAGGCTATCTAACAGGCTTGTGCAAGCTTCCTGATGGGAGCGACTGGTGGTGGGTAGAGCTGGATGTTGCTCTGGTGGGCAGAGCTCAGTGAAACTTTAATCTGCTTGTCTGCTGATGGGTGGGGCTGCGTTCCCTCCCTATTGGTTGTTTGGCCTGAGGAGATGTAACATTAGAGCCTACCAGGCTTTTTGGTGGGGCTAATGACAGACTCTGGGAGGGCTCACACCAAGGAGTACTTCCCAGAACCTCTGCTGCCAGTGTCCTATTCCCTGTGGTGAGCCACAGCCACACCCCGCCTCCACAGGAGACCCTTCAACACAAGCAGGTAGGTCTGGTTCAGCCTCCTATGGGGTCACTGCTCCTTCCCCAGGTCCTGATGTGCACACTACTTTGTGTGTGCCCTCCAAGTAACGTAGTCTCTGTTCCCTCCACTCCTGTCAAAGTCCTGCAATCAAATCCTGCTAGCCTTCAAAGTCTGATTCTCTAGGAATTCCTACTCCCGTTGCTGGACCCTCAGGTTGGGAAGCCTGACGTGGGGCTCAGAAACTTCACTCCAGTGGGTGGATTTCTGTGGTTAAGTGTTCTCCAGTCTGTGAGTCACCCACCCAGTGGTTATGGCATTTGATTTTATTGTGATTGTGCCCCTCCTACCGTCTCATTGTGGCTTCTCCTTTATCTTTGGATGTGGGGTATCTTTTTTGGTGAGTTCCAGTGTCTCCCTGTCGATGATTGTTCAGCAGTTAGTTGTGATTCCAGTGCTCTCGCAAGAGGGAGTAAGCCCACTTCCTTCTACTCCGCCATCTTGAACCAATCCTGTTTCCTCATGATTGATTCATGATTGTGATGTTGCCTGACTCCCACTGCCTCATATCAGGAGGCCCATAATGTCAGCTTGCCCCACTGTTGGTGATGCTACTTTTGATCACTTAAGTAAGATGGTGTCCAACAAATTTCTCCATTATATTATATACGTTCCATACATTCCACTTTGTCTTTAGAAAGTGCTTCTGAGAGAAAACACTTTAAGACATGTGAATACCGTGTTCCCCAACAGCTTTTACCCAATGTTAAACCTCTGATACAAGAGCACTGAGTTTAGAAAATTTACAGGAATATAACATTTTATATATTACACTGGTAAATATGTATTTTATTGTTTATATATATTTGGTAAAAGATAAACATAATAAATATTAGTTATGATAAAAAAGAACAGAGAGTTTAAATAAAGAAGGTGATATTTAAGTAAGGGAGAGGAGGGCTAAAGGACAATGCTGGTCAGGTCATGGGATTAGCAGCAGGGCCAGAGGTCAGGATAGTTTAGGTGAGCAGTGGTGGATGGGTTGGAAAGCCAGGTTGCTGCAACAAAAAGGGTATCAAAACCATGAGGAGGAATTTGGATTTAACTGCATCTGATATACTTGATGTTATCTCATATAATAATTTACTGAGGTCTGCTAGTAAGAGTTAAAAACTGTACTTTATCTACTGAACAGGACAAAGAAAAAAACAAATTATACTTGTAATAAAATCTCAAGTTAGTCCAAAGTTTTAGAAAATGAGGTGGTGTTCATTATATGTATTGGATAAATGCCCTTTATCAGATATTTGATTTATAAATATTTAATCTCAGTTTATGGGTTATCTTTTCATTCTCTCAACTCTGTTTTTCTAAGTTTTTAATGTTGGTGAAGTTCAATTTACTATATTTTCCAACAGCCGTAAAATTCATAGAAATCTTTAAGAATTTCACTAAGGCTCTGAATTTTGTTTCAACTCAGAAAAGATAGGTGAACAGCAAGGAGACTTCTACCCCCAGAGGCCTCCTTACATTCTCACTCCAAGAGGAAGCCATATTCAACTTCTTTCTCAAAAGGCCATGCCCTTACTGCCCTGCTAGCTTCTAGACGTTTTTCCAGCTGCTTAGACAGACTTCCCCTATCAAAGCTCTTATATCATTGGATTATAATGGTATAAAATGAGAGAGAGAGAGAAATTTCTTGGTTCCTTGGCTCATAAAAATTCTAGGGTAAGAGGATAAAGGGACACAGAGGATAAATAACATCAGGTCTCTTGTTCTCTCTCCCCCACCCACCCCCCCCACCACAGCTGTTTTCCTCCGTGTTGATTTCATTCTCTTGAATGCTTTTTCTATGGGATATGAAAGATGTGTCTAGTAGGTGTCTGAAATTTTGAGAGAGACTCCCCTACTCTCCCCTTATCCATATAAACCCCCAAAAGAACTCAGAAACACAAGAACACTAGTGTTTCTTTTTCAGAAATGACAATGGATTTGCAAAGATTTATCCACCAGTCCTCCTTGTAGTCTACTCTTTCAGGAGTGAGGAAAGTTTTTCTTGAACCTTCTAAGAAAATGTTCCCTAACATGTATCACATGGTGATTTCTGAGCTAATCCTTAGCAAAGGGAATGGAATTCTTTTTAGATCACTCAGTCCCATGCATAAAGCTTGGGTGGAATCAACTTTCCTTAAGTCCCATGGCGCCACAAGAGAAGTCCTATACACCTAAACAAAATTCAGATAGGAAGAAAAGATAGAAGAAAATGGTTTCTGAGTAGGCAATCAACAATCCACCGTAGGCTGGCTGCATTCCATGTCTAGAGAATAAAAATCATTTATTGATAGATACCTGCTAAGCTCCCAAACCTCAAGTAGTTCACAATCTAGAGAAGAAAGAAAGCATAATTTCTCTGTGTTAAGTTCAGTGATAGAAGTAGAACCAGGGACCTGACAAAGTTTGGAGTAAGGGATCATAGAAAGTATATGTTAATGTTTAAGAAGGCATTTGATAGAAAAAAAATTAAAATGGAAGTTGCCGATAGTTGTTGGTAGGGAAAAATTCTCTTTCCATAGTTCTTCAATAGCTTTTTAATCAAACACCCTAGAGCCTTTCTAAAAATCAAGTATTGTATGGTTTTCTCAATATATTGTTGATACTTTTTCAATAAGAATATAATTCCAGAGTAACAACAAGAATCTAAAAAAAGTTCCAAAAAACAAAACTTCCAGGTGACAGCTGAAAGTATGTTCTGAAAACAAAGGCTGCAAAACATTGCATTGGTCCCACAGTTCCTGGGCTGAAAAGAGTCTGAATTATAGACCAAAGTTTAGAAAATGTTTTTAGTGAAGTTTTCACATTTGTATATGTAAATAGTTAAACTCTTTATCATGTTACTTTTCTTAAAATACCTAGTATATCCCTTTTATTATTTAGATAGATTAAAATAAATATGTGCATTGCAAGTAAATAAATTGATGCTAGATCAATAGATGATTGATTGATAGACTGACAGTCATTAGCAGGAAGGGGTGAAAGAGAGACAGAGGGAAAGAGCGACAAAAGAGACATCCACATTTATAGATTCCTCTTCAAGATTGCTTCAGGGTAGTTGTTACCAGTGCAGTGAATGGCTGACACCTGGTGGTAAAACTTAGTAAAAATTTTGCATGGATTTTTGCACTCATGAAACAGGTGCTATTCAGTGAATGACGGCTCTGTCTTCAAGAATAATTTAAAATGCTGCTAGTCATCTAGTTTTTATGGTTACATCATGCTGTATAATCAGGCCACTCAAGATGGCTGTTCTCTTGCTCTTTGTACATCCCCTGCTCCACTTACACCCTACTCACGTGAATGTGCTTACCCCTTGCCCCAGCTGGTAATTGTTCTAATTCTCAGGTGAGAACATCTCCACCTGCTAGTTTATTAAAGGGAAACATCTGCCCTGGTGATGGGCATTAACCTGAGGGGCTGTGAGGGCCATGCCCCTCTGCCAGTTTCCCTGGTAACTGATGAGCCAACCTGACATCAATTCCCCTATAATTGGTAGCCTCCTTCTTCCCAAGTAGCATAGATTGCTGCCATATGCTGCCTGCCGCCAGCCATCTATAGTAGGGGTGTTGCTGCAGAACCTTTGGTTTCAGACAAGTAAGAGTCCCCTGTCCAATAAACCACTGATGTTTCTGTTGCTGGCTCTGGGCTCTTACTTCGGTCTTGTGGCTGGGCAACTACAAAGGCTTGCAGGCCTGCGGGGTGCAGCCCAACAACTGACGAGCCAGCCAGGAGGCCGGGGAAACTCCCGTGAGCACCAAGCTGTCGGGAAATAAGGACGGAGAATGGAAGGTTGCAGGGGTAATTCAGAGGTGGCCGTCCACTAGCATATGGGGCCCTGTGACAGCTGTCTACCATGAGAGATGTCTTTCTCTTCCATTATATTGGTGACATCCTGTTAACCTCAGAGCCTTGCACTCATGGCTCATCTGACTGCAACGGGATAGCTGGTGAGTACAGACAAAATGCAAGGACCTGGATACCCCCAACCCATTACCCCTAAACAATTACAGACACAGTCTTTAGCGATATTCACTCAGGTACAGGCTTGTGTATTTGACGTGACCAGTTTTCCCGAAGGGTTTGGTTGGGGCCTGTTCCGAGAGCAAAATAATAAAAAGAGTACTCTTGGGTTTCTGATCCCAGCTATGGAAGGGGACAGAGCCACCATATAGTGTGATGGAACAACAGCTATATGCAGTCTACAGTGCATCATAAACAGGTGGAAGACGTTACAAAACGCTTACCCGAGTCCTGGAGCAAAAGGCAAAACAACACTGTTCCGGGTCTAGAACAGCTATGTGTGAAATAGGGGACCCCAGTGGACATCAATAGTGACCAAAGAGCCCATTTCACAGGCCATGAAGTTCAGGAATGAGCTGATAAGAAAGCCATACACTGGCATTTCCACCTGCCTTAGAACCCCACTGCTGCTAGATAATCAAAAGGAGGAATGGACTTAAGCAACGAGTGAGCCAGAAATCTGATCTCTCAACGTGTGGGCCAGGAGGCTAACTGAAGCCGTATGAGCTATAACTGAACATCCAGGAGCAATCATCCCAGTGCCTACGCCGTGTTAACCCAGAGGCAACTAGTCAATACCAGCCAAGTTCAGCTGTTGACCACCAGACCATGGCCAACTATCAGTCGGGACAATAGCTCACTTCTGCCCTTGCCACGGGAGCTACCCGCGGGGGAACACAGTATAAAATGGCTCCGGGACCGGCAGGTGAGTCCCCGGTGGTTTGGATTTGCTGCCCTGTGGGGAAGAGGATTAGAAAGAGATTTACCGATTTCACGGGTGTTCTACCAGCCTCGCCTAAGACTGCTAAAGTAATTAATCCGGGCCCTCTACTGGAGAAAGGTGCCATTCTATTACACTGCCTGTCCAGGATTCAGCTTGGGCTGTGGGCTCTGAGGGTGAACAGGTGGGACGGTTCTGCAGGTCAGGACAAAAACGACACACGGGGTGGTATTATCTCAGAATGTGGTCACCGCTTTTTTTTACTTAATGGTCATGATCTTCCCTGCACTGTGCCTGTTAAACATCTCCCATTTCACCCCTAGTCTAAGTGGAGGGAATTTCTTCTGACTGGGTGACAACAGTGGCCCCACTGTGAAATGAATTTGATTGTGGGGTCTACAACGAGATGTTGTTGTCGTCCTCTGAACTCCTGTGAAAAATTGACTCAATAAGCACCTGGCTCGTGAACGCTTGATACTCTTTAGCTGCTATTACCTGTGTTGCATTTGTGGTATTTGGTTGCAATGCACCTCTACATAACTGACTCCAGGGCTAGCGAGGAAGAGGGTTGGACCAAGATCGTAAGGGTCATGCAGGGTCTGTATGGGTGGAGTATACAGTCAGGTCATTCAAGACAGCTGCGCCCTTGCTCTTTGTACATCCCTTGCTCCAGCAGTCCCTACGCACTTGAACATGCTTGTCTCCACCTGCTAGTTTATTAAAGAGAAACATCTGCCCTTGTGATACTTGTTAACCTGAGGGTCTGTGAGGAAATGCCCCTAGCTGCCGGTTTCTCTGGTAACTGATGAGCCGAACTGACATCAATTCCCTCTATAAATGGTGGCCTCTTTCTCCCACAAGCAGTGAAGATTGCTGCCGTGTCCTGCCTGCTGTATACGGTGGGGAGGTCACTCCAGGACCTTTTTGCTTCAGACAAGTAAGATCTCCCGTCCAATAAACCATTGATGTTGCTGTCACTGTCTCTGAGCTCTTACTTCAGTCTCGAGGCTGTGCAACTACAAGGCTTGCAAGCCTGCAGGGTGCAGTTTAATACATGCCAAGCGGGTATCTGAAAATATCTGAAACGTCAGGTGTCACATAGATACTGACAGTACCCATGCCCGCTCTTCTCTAACTGCTGTTTTCTAACCAGAAAACAGAAAATTGTGAAATTGCGTAGCTATTTTTCACATGAACACTTAAGGAGGCAAAAATAAACGTACATACATAATGCCATTCAAAAATCACTGAATGCTTATCTATTGCCATTTTAAAAAATAAAAGTGACACCACTGCCCTCGCCGAGGCCTGGACCCACCCGGACCATAAGGTTGATCTTAGACACACAAAGCAAACCTTTGTGCACTGCTAAGATGCGGGAGGCATGGAGCAAGGAAAGCTCTCTGAGGCCCAAGAGGACCTTGCAGCTCTAGAGAAAGATTACAAAGAGATGGGCGTGGATTCCAGGGAAGCAGAAGAGGAAGAAGAGGAGGAATAATGAACAGGGGAGTGCAGCTAGCAGGCATCCCTCTCTTCTGCTCTTTACTGCCACCCCTCCGACAGCTGGTTTCAAGTTGTTTACAGTTAAAGTTTCTGTATCACATGACTAAAATCACAGCTCTGAATGCTAAAAGCCTTTGAATTTTCACCTTAAATGAGTGAATTGTATGGTATGTAAACTATCTCAACAAAGCTCTTAAAAAAAAAAAAACTGTCCAATAACCTTCAAGCCAGATAAATTATTGTCCATCTCCAAGGCCTGAAAACTCCCAGTCACAGCTGGGCCACGTGGAAATGCATTGTTGGCTTCCACAAACTGCGTCATGGCTCCTTTGAATACTGAATTATTCCAACTCCTTCCAGGGGCCTAGTTAAGTAATTACCTAAGCTACACTGGTGAAAACATCTGTGGATGGTCTGCTTAGGCCAATTCTATACCTTTCCCCAAGGTGTCCTGCAACATTGCCTTCCTTGCTTAGGGAGAGGCTCACAGATATGGGGTCATTTTTGCTTGGAAGTCTGTGTCGTCCCACAGCAGAATCTCCCTGCCAGGTGGTGTCCTTTTGCCATGGATTAAACCATGCCCCCAGCCCCTGCATCCCACCATCAGGCAGATCTACTCCCTACTTTAGCTTTCTCAGCTCAGGGAGACTCAGTCTGTGAGACTGGAAACCTAAAGCCCAAGAGGCCTCTTAGTGGGGAGAGATGTGAAGCTAACTATGGAAAGAGCTAACGAGGTGTGTGGGGAGAACAGAAAATATTCATCTTCCTGCTGCTGTGCTGCCTTCAGTGCCCACTCTGTCTTCCCTAGTTGTACATGACCTTCCAGTCATTGATCACAATTCGAATGAAGCCCTTTTACCACTGGAGCCAAACACACTGTCTTCCTCTGAGTGAACAGAAATGTTGTATTGCTTCAGCAAAGCCCTGTATCCCAGTAACCTTGATAATTTAGGTATCTTAGTAAAATTATGTACAATGCTAAGACTTTTAGAATCTATAATTCACTGACAGGAATTCAAAGGAAGATTAGAATTAAGGGTGAATAACTTCAAGTTTGAGAAGATATTCCAAAGAATCTGATCTTTATTCTGGGGAAAAAATTTCTCTCTCCAGTTTTCAAATGCAAATTGAGTTGGAAATAGGAAAGTGATATAAGAACAACTTCAGAAATTCTATGTAAATTACATTGGATTGCAAATTCCTTAGGAAAGACAAAGTACGATGTGATGGCAAAATAATAAGTTGCTGCAGAGGCTAATGTTCTGCCTCATTCAGTTCCCACTGGCGGATGAGAATGAGATTCTTGAGAACTTATCTGCTTTATTTGTAGTCCCTTAAATGTGGTGTTAGCATCAGCTATAGCCATCAAAAGGGGGAAGAGAGCTGAATGCTCTGCTGCCATCATTCATAAAGCTAGGAACCTTGCTTAAGCATCTGTTTGCTCTGCCAGGTAGTATAACTAATGCCATCGAGTAGGTGTAATCAATCACCAGATGCTTTGGATCGCTGCCTCAGCAATAATTAACGAGAAGTGTGGCGGCTCGACAGCAAGTGCAGTTCTCTGCAGCAAAGAGAATGTCTTGGTCTCCCAAAAGGACACATATTAAAGTTTTATTTTGGAGAGTTCTGAAATGTGCATAAACGAATGCCAAATTCCTATCCCTTGAACTTCAGGCTCTTATATCCAAATGTCTACCCAACATATCCATCTGCATGTTTATCACAAATGCAACATGTTCAAAACTGAAGTTCTTTCTTCTTTCCCAAACTCGCCTCTTCCAAGTCTTCCTCATCTCATTTAGTGGCAACTCCATCCTTCCGGTTATGCAAACCTAAAATGTTTAGAGTCATCACAGACCCCTGTCTTCCTCTAGATACCTACATTCAATATAAGCAAATTCCATGTAATCTAGCTTTAAAATATAACAGATACTAAGCGTTTCTCGCCACACCCGTTGCTACCAGTGCCATGTCATCTCTCACCTGAATTACTGCAACACCCTCCTAACCTTTCTCAGTCCTCCATCGCCCTTTCTCAGTCCATTTTCATTCCAGCTTCCAAAGCGATTATCTAAAAACACGTCAGATCGTGTCACTTTTCTCAAATACTTTGAGTGAGTTACCATATTACTCACACTAAAAACAGATTCCATACCATGGCCTACAAGGCCTGAAACAACTTATTCTACCCCTTTGCCTCTCTGATCTTTTGTTATACAGTATTCCCTCTTACTCTGTTCTAAGTCTCCTGGGCCCCCTGCTGTTCCTCAAAGCACCAAACACAAACCCCTCAGCACCTTTGCACTTGCTGTGTCTTCTCCTCTGGAATGCTTTCCCCCCAGATATGCACATGCCTCCTTTTCTCACTTTCTTCAAAACTTTGCCCATGTCTCACCTTCTTTAAGTTGATTTTTCTGCTCCCTTTTGTGTTCTTGACTTCCTCCATGCTTTTTTATGTACCTGTAATTTATTCATTTTCATTGCTATTAAGTATTCCATTGTATGAATATGCCACAATCCATTTATCCATTCTGTTGATAGATATCTATGTTGTTTCCAATGTTTTGCTATTACAAAAATTCCTCCTTGAACACGGCTCCTGGTGCAAAATTGCTGGATTATAGGCTTGTGACTCTTCAACTTTGCTATATAATACTAAATTGGTTTTCAAAAATGGTTGTATCAATTTATACACTCACCAATAATGTATAATTGTATTGTCTGTTCTCATCCTTGTCAATATTTTAAATTATCCTCAATCTGGTAGGTTTTAAATCATCTTTAATAATGGTTTTAATTTGCATTTTTTCTGGCTATTAATGAGACTGAGCATCTTATAATGTGTTTATTGGTTGTATCTGGATTTCAACAGTGAACAAATGACAAGTTAGGATAATCAAAGGGACTAAGTACAAAGATGTGCATGGGATGTAGGAGAAACCCGGACTGTTACCAATAGACCTATTTCCACGCCTAGATCCAAATGGACCAGAGGAAGGAGAGGTTACTGGAAACCCAGAAGAGTAGAATACTGTAAAACAGGGGCCTTTTCTTGAAAGTAACAGCCAGAATGAGGACGGGAACAAGAACAAATATCTCAACCTCATTCTCCTCCTTCCTTCTGCTCTTTTGCCAGGAATCCCCATTGGCCAAATCCACCTGGAAGTCGGAGGGAGTGGGAACTCTGCTGAGGCCAGGATCCTGGGTGGAGCACAAGGTGAGGAACAGTGGGAAGTTGGTATATAGGGGCAAACAAGAGACACTTGCAGGAGCCGTTCTCTTTCTCTTCTATGAAGTACCAATTCAAGACTATTGCCCATTTTTATATTAGGGTATCTTTTTCATATTTATTTAGATTAGTTCTTCAGGTGGACAATTATTTCTATTGCAAACAAGATTAGTTTTCTTTCTAATTCTTATAACTTTTCCTTTTCTTGCCTTAATATGCTGGCTAGAGCCTCCAATACAATAGTAGTAATCTTGTCTTGTTCATGATCTTAAAGAGAATACTTTTAATATTTTCTTCATTCAGTAGAAATGCTTACTATAGTTTATTTCTTAATAAAATACACTTTATCAGGATAAGGAAATGCCCTTCTGAGTTTGCCAAGAATTTTTTTAAATTTCACATGGATGTTAACATTCAGCAAATACTTTTTCTGCATCTACTAGATCAAGCGTCTACAAACTACTACCCCACAGGCCAAATCCAGTCCACAATTTTTTGGGGGGGAATAAAATTTTACTGGAAAACAGATACACCCATTTGTTTAGTATGTATATATGGCTGCTTACACTACAATGTCAGAATTGTGTAGTTCCAACAGAATGTTTGGTCTGCAAAGCTGAAAAATATTTACTATCTAGCTAAGCCCTTTACAGAAAATGTTTGCCACCTAACTAGATGATTACGTAACTTTTCTTTTTTACATCTGAGCATGTGGTTTTGCCTGTTCTTCTCAAGTCACACGCCAACATCCATTCTCTGCCCTTTTCTGCTCTGTTCCCTAGGAGGCTGATCTTAACTGCTTGCATCGCCAAGCTCCCTGCCACTGACTTCCTATGGGGGCTAACAAATGAGAGGCTCTAGCAGGAGATGGGAGGGTTGTACCCTCCTATGGTCACAGTTTTTTGTTTTATTTTTAATTAATTAATTTATTTTATTTATTTATTTTTGGCTGCATTGGGTCTTCCTTGCTGCGTGCGTGCTTTCTCCAGTTGCAGTGAGCGGGGGCTACTCTTCGTTGCGGTGCGTGGGCTTCTCATTGCGGTGGCTTCTCTTTTTGCGGAGCACGGGCTCTAGGCGCGCGGGCTTCAGTAGTTGGGGCACGAGGACTCAGTAGTTGTGGCTTTTGGGCTCTAGAGCGCAGGCTCAGTAGTTGTGGCGCACAGGCTTACATTGCTCTGCGGCGTGTGGGAACTTCCCGGACCAGGGCTTGAACCCGTGTCCCCTGCATTGGCAGGCGGATTCTTAACCACTGTGCCACCAGGGAAGCCCTGGTCACAGTTTTAACAATGGTTGTTACAGTTCTAACTTGTATTGTTCTGGCAGATGTTGCTTTCCTCTATGACTACCACCACTGATGGTTAAACTCTTTTCCATGAATTCATCTCTCAATGGACATTTTCACTCTTTGCCCCTTCAAGCCTAGAGGTTTCTGGCTATTACTGGTTACTAAATGTCCCACCATCCCTTGTGGGTTCCATTAATCTTTAAATAGTTCCTTAAATTCTCTTCAGTTAAAACGTTTTGTGTGTTTCATCTCTTTTTTGCCAGATCTCTTAGAAATGCAGTCATTAATTAAACCAAACTTGCATTTTGGGGATCCACTCAATTTGGTCATATAGGTCACTGGATTTGGTTTGCTAATTTATTTTTAGGTCTTTGTGTTCATGGGAGAATGACCTGTTATTTTCCTTTCTCATTCTGTCCTTTGCAGATTTTGGTATCAAGATTATGCTACCCTCATGCCAAAGATTTAAGGAGCAGTCCTTCTGCTTCTACACCATGAATAATTTGTGTAAGATTAAAATTATGTATTCCTTAAATTTTGTTATAAATGTTTGGTAAAATCATATGGCTTATTATTTCTTCTTGAACCACTTTTGCAGGTTAAATTTTTCTAGAATTTATCAGTTTTATTAAGGTTTCAAAATTATTAGAATAAAGTTATAATATCATTTATCTTTTAAATATCTGCATTATATGTGGTTCTGACCCTTTTTATATCACAATATTGTTTATAAATTCTCTAAGATTATTTTCTTAATTAGAACTTGCTAGATTTGTCTCAATTTATTAGTGTTTTCAAAAAAGCAATTTTGGCTCAGTTCATCCTGTCATTATAAGCTTATTTTCTATTCCATTAATTTCTATTATGTTCATGATTTCAAACCTATTTTCTTTAGGCTTATTCACTTGTTCTTTTTATACCACATTAAATTGGATGCTTAGCTCATTACTTTATAACCATTATTTTTTTGCAGTATAAGCATGTAGGTCATAAATTTTCATCTAAGCACAATTTGAGCTATATCCCACAAACTTTTAAAAACAGCTTTATTAAGATATAATTCACATACCATACAATTCACCAATTTAAAGTGAATAACTCAGTAGTTTTTGGTATATTACATTATTAATTTTTCTAAATTGTGGTAAAATATATATAACATAAACGTTGCCATTGTAACCATTTTAAGTGTACAGTTCAGTGACATTAATTACATTCACAATGTTGTGCAACCATTACCACTATTCCCAAAATGTCTTCATTACTTCAAACAGAAACCTTGTAGCCATTAATCATCAACTCCCCATTTCCCCTCCCCTATTCCCTGGTAAACACTAATCTATTTTCTATCTCTATGAATTTGCCTATTCTAGATATTTCATGTAGGTGGACTCATACAATATTTTTCATTTTATGTCTGACATATTTCACTTAGCATAATGTCTTCAAGGGTCAATCATGTAGCATTATTCAGAAATTCATTCCTTTTGATGGCCGAATAATATTCCATTGCATGTATATACCACATTTTATTTATTCATTCATCTGTTGATAGACACTTGGGTTGTTTCTACCTTTTGGCTATTGAATAATGCTACAATAAACATTGGCATACAATTATCTGTTCCAGTCCCTTTTTTCAATTCCTTTGGGTATATACCTACAAGTGGAATTGCTGGGTCATATGGTAATACTATGTTTAGCTTTTTGAGGAACAAACAGTTTCCCATAGTGGCTGAACCATTTTACATTCCTATCAGCAATATACAAGGGTTCCAGTTTCTCCACATTCTCATCAACACTTCTTATTTTCCTTTTTTTTCCCCCCAACTATCACAGCCATTCTAGTAAGTGTGAAGTGGTATCTCATTTGTATATCTTCTTTAGAGAAATGTATAATCAAGTATTTTGCCCATTTTTAAATTGGGTTCTTGTCTTTTTGTGTGTTGAGTTATAGGAGTTTTTATATATTCTTGATATTATGACTTTTCACATTACATAAAAAGAAATCATTACCCTTTTAACTGATAACATATTAACTACCTCAGGTAGAATTAGTGATTATTAAACATAGTTTGTGATCAGTGTGGCTTAACAGGGGATTGACTGTAAGTCCTATTCTCAAAGTCTAGGCAGATTTGCCACTGACTTGTTTCTAGCTATGACCAAGTCACATAAACCACCACTATGATTATTTTATCACTGTTTATTTACCACATGCAATTTTTAAATGAATAATATATGCATATGTTTGTAAGGATGAAATTCTAAATGGAAAGAGCAAAAACCCAGAATAAAACACTCTCCAGAAATCCAGAGACTGTAGATTATATATTACAATGAAGTAGGAAAACATATTGGAGGAAGAGAACCATTCCATTTAGTATTTTTCTCTTCACCTCTATTTCAAAATAATACACAGGAAGGAATGAAGTCAGATTCCCTTTCCTTTCATTTCTCTTCTGTTCTCCACTTCATTTCCTGGGACCTCTTCTCAGAACTAACAGAGGCTTCACTGGGCTGTGGGGGAGAGGAGGGAGTGAAGTGGTCATTGGCTATCTGGTCTCCTCCAGCTACCCACCAGGCCAAGAAAATGGCTCTCCTCACTATGAGCTCTTCACAAGGACCTTCAACGTGTGGACAGTGAGGCGGTCAGATAAGGGAAGTTCCCTGGACCCAATGCTCCTTAACTTCTAAACAAGTTTTGGGTGAGTACACAAAGGAAGTAGTATTAATGGGGGGTGAGGAAGTAAGAAAGGGGAGAGAGGAGGAAATTGAGGGATTAGAGGAAGCAGGAGAACCATTTGATCTGGTCCTCACGTTCACGGCAAGCTACCAATTTAGATACTTTTTAATTTGATGACATTGAATTGATCCTTGCCTGTTTAACATCAATTGTAACATTGCACAAAGCTGGCATTTCCCTCTCAATAACAGACGCATTTGTGGAAAACAAAAGTTTGGAAAAAATTTGCTTTTTAAATGCTTATTTTGTTTTTAATTACTAATCATAATGGTTAGAAACTCCAGCTGGAAGTGGCCCAGTCCTTTTTAGACCTCTGAACAAAAACACTGTTAGAACTTTCTACACAGTCAAAAAATAAGTGGAAGAGGCTTACGGTAGGGATCCCAACAAGATGTCTGTGCAAAAGGCTATCAATGAAATTTTAAGATTGGATGTAAGTAATGTATTCGTTAAGAACTACTGGTCACTATTCTATTGGAATGCAAGCTCTAGGAGGGCAGAGATATTTGTTTCTCATTGATATATCCTCAGTGCCAAAACAGTACATGGACATAGTAGACATTTAATACATATCTTTTTTGAGTGTATGAATGAATCCCATAACTAAATATCTAGTAAGTTTTATTTTGTAAATCTTAGTGAGTTACTTCTTTTTTAAAGATGGTGATGTAAGAAAAATTTTACACTTGGAATGTTAATTATGATATTTAAAAATAACTTTGCAAATGAGGAAATTATAAAAAATTTTTTCCTTTATTATAGCTTAGCATTTCCATTTCTTTCTATATCATGGTTTTAAGTGTTCATAAAAATACCACAAGGTGGCATATAAAACCTTATAAAGACATTGGAATTTTTTTGGTCAAAATTTTACTATATACTTATAGAAAACCTCCCTTAAATCCAGGCAAGAGGGACCTCACTCTGGACCCTTTGCTGGAGGGCTAGGCTCTGTCCCCCTTGAGCATATGTTCCTCCCTGTAGGGTGAAAAGATCACAGGGCCCAGGGACGTGCCCCTCCCCCCCTGGAGAACCTCTTCAAAGGCCTCCCTCCTAGTGGGGTGTATAGAGAGGTAGAGAGCACATCCCAAAGGCTTGGGCTGGTCAAAGGGTGCATCTGCAGGAGCTTGAATGGGGGAGAGGGGCAGCAGTGGAGGGGGGGAGAGTTGTTCTTGGGAGAGGATGGAGTTGAGACAAAGAACTCTCTATGACCAGCTCTCCCTGCTTTGCCACTCATTAGTGTGAAGCTTGAAGAGTCCAAGAATTCTAGGAACCTTAAGGCATATTTGCCAAGGTAGGAATAGTTTATTAGCTCAATTTATAACTTCTAAATATTTAGGTATATGGTATATTGAAATCCATTTTCACTCTTGACAGGGCCCTGCAAACATTAGAGACAAGACTATGTACATGTATATAATTTGTTATTTGTTTACTTAACATCTGTATTTGGAATCTCTACGTTAGAATCCTGAGATTTCAGTAATAAAATCAGCATTTTATTTGAATAGCTTATATTCACTATCAGGAAATAAAAATAACTTTCATCATAAGTGGCCTTTAATAGAATTTGCAAACAAAGACGAGTATGGCAGTTATTGCAGTTACATTCTAGTTTTCCTCCTTCAAGGAATATAGTAGGACTATATTAGGTGTGGCTATGTGGCTAGTTCTTTTTTTAAAACTTTGGTTTAGACTCTTTTTATAACAATTTTATTGAGATATAATTCTCATAAAATTCACCCTTTTAAAGAATACAATTCAGTGGATCTTAGTATTTTTTCAGTTATGCATCCAGCACCATTAACTTTAGAACATTGTTATCACTACAAAAAGAAACCTGTACCTATTAGCAGTGTGTGATTAGGTTTGACCCTTGTTATGTGAGTAGGAAGGATGTGCATAATTACACACCAAGTCTTTTCACAGCTAGTGCTCAGTTCACCATATTCTCCCCTTGCCATGGTGACTGGTGTATTCCAGAAGTCAGGTTCCTTCAGCCTGCATCTTGGAGTGAGGGTGAAAATGGAGGCTTAATGAACCAAGAGGGTGGCTAAGAAATAAAACTCTGTTGTTTTAAGCCACTAAGATTTTAGGGTGGTTTGTAGACACAACATGGTGTAACCCAACATGACCAGTGCACACAGGATAAAGGTCTGTTTGATGAGAAAGTATTTAGAAGAGATAGAATTCTAAAAAAAAAAAAAAGCTTAGGAATTGTAATTCTAAAATGACTCGTTACTAATTACCCTGTTACAATGGAAAAAGATTTATTTTGAGTCAGATGATCATTGAAGAAAAGTCACTTTATTTGAGCTAAGAAAAGGGCACTTGACCACTTATATTTACCAGAGAGAATTCAGTACGACTCCATCATGAACTTTGTTCTGCTAATAGGAGCAGGATATGTATCAGTGTTTGAGACAACTATGTTTTCTTAAGGTTTTTTTTTTTTTAATACAGCAGGTTCTTATTAGTCATCAGTTTTATACACATCAGTGTATACATGTCAATCCCAATCGTCCAATTCATCACACCACCACCCCCAACCCCCCGCGGCTTTCCCCCCATGGTGCCCTTACGTTTGTTCTCTATAACTGTGTCTCAGTTTCTGCCCTGAAAACCGGTTCATCTGTACCATTTTTCTAGGTTCCACATATATGCGTTAATATGTGATATTTGTTTTTCTCTTTCTGACTTACTTCACTCTGTATGAGAGTTTCTAGATCCATCCACGTCTCTACAAATGACTCAATTTCGTTCCTTTTTATGGCTGAGTAACATTCCATTGTATATATGTACCACGTCTTCTTTATCCATTCGTCTGTCGATGGGCGTTTAGGTTGCTTCCATGACCTGGCTATTGTAAATAGTGCTGCAATGAACATTCGGGTGCATGTGTCTTTTTGAATTGTGGTTTTCTCTGGGTGTATGCCCAGTACTGGGATTGCTGGATCATATGGTAATACTATTTTTAGTTTTTTAAGGAACCTCCATACTGTTCTCCATAGTGGCTGTATCAATTTATATTCCCACCAACAGTGCAAGAGGGTTCCCTTTTCTCCACACCCTCTCCAGCATTTGTTGTTTGTAGATTTTCTGATGAAGCCCATTCTAACTGGTGTGAGGATACCTCACTGTAGTTTTGATTTGCATTTCTCTAATAATTAGTGATGTTGAGCAGCTTTTCATGTGCTTCTTGGACATCTATATGTGTTCTTTGGAGAAGTGTCTATTTAGGTCTTCTGCCCATTTTTGGATTGGGTTGTTTGTTTTTTTAATATCGAGCTGCATGAGCTGTTTATATATTTTGGAGATTAATCCTTTGTCCGTTGATTCGTCTGCATATATTTTCTCCCATTCTGAGGGATGTCTTTTCGTCTTGTTTATGGTTTCCTTTGCTGTGCAAAAGCTTTGAAGTTTCATTAGGTCCCATTTGTTTATTTTTGTTTTTATTTCCATTACTCTAGGAGGTGGATCAAAAAAGATCTTGCTGTGATTTATGTCAAAGAGTGTTCTTCCTATGTTTTCCTCTAAGAGTTTTATACTGTCCGGTCTTACATTTAGGTCTCTAATCTATTTTGAGTTTATTTTTGTGTATGGTGTTAGGGAGTGTTCTAATTTCATTCTTTTACATGTAGCTGTCCAGTTTTCCCAGCACCACTTATTGAAGAGACTGTCTTTTCTCCATTGTATATCCTTGCCTCCTTTGTCATAGACTAGTTGACCATAGGTGCGTGGGTTTACCTCTGGGCTTTCTATCTTGTTCCATTGATCTACGTTTCTGTTTTTGTGCCAGTACCATAATGTCTTGATTACTGTAGCTTTGTAGTATAGTCTGAAGTCAGGGAGTCTGATTCCTCCAGCTCCGTTTTTTTCCCTCAAGACTGCTTTGGCTATATGGGGTCTTTTGTGTCTCCATACAAATTTTAAGATTTTTTGTTCTAGTTCTGTAAAAAATGCCATTGGTAATTTGATAGGGATTGCATTGAATCTGTAGATTGCTGTGGGTAGTATAGTCATTTTCACAATATTGATTCTTCCAATCCAAGAACATGGTATATCTCTCCATCTGTTGGTATCATCTTTAATTTCTTTCATCAGTGTCTTACAGTTTTCTGCATACAGGTCTTTTGTCTCCCTAGGTAGGTTTATTCCTAGGTATTTCATTCTTTTTGTTGCAATGGTAAATGGGAGTGTTTCCTTAATTTCTCTTTCAGATTTTTCATCATTAGTGTATAGGAATGCAAGAGATTTCTGTGCATTAATATTGTATCCTGCAACTTTACCAAATTCATTGATTAGCTCTAGTAGTTTTCTGGTGGCATCTTTAGGATTCTCTATGTATAGTATCATGTCATCTGCAAACAGTGACAGTTTTACTTCTTCTTTTCCAATTTGTATTCCTTTTATTTCTTTTTCTTCTCTGATTGCTGTGGCTAACACTTCCAAAACTATGTTGAATAATAACAGTGAGAGTGGACATCCTTGTCTTGTTCCTGATCTTAGAACAAATGCTTTTAGTTTTTCACCATTGAGAATGATGTTTTCTGTGGGTTTGTCATATGCGGACTTTATTATGTTGAGGTAGGTTCCCTCTATGGCCACTTTCTGGAGAGTTTTTATCATATATGGGTGTTGAATTTTGTCAAAAGCTTTTTCTGCATCTATTGAGATGATCATATGGTTTTTATTCTTCAATTTGTTAATATGGTGTATCACATTGATTGATTTGCATATATTGAAGAATCCTTGCATCCCTGGGATAAATCCCACTTGATTGTGTTGTATGATACTTTTAATGTGTTGTTGGATTCTGTTTGCTAGTAGTTTGTTGAGGATTTTTGCATCTATATTCATCAGTGATATTGGTCTGTGATTTTCTTTTTTTGTAGTATCTTTGTCTGGTTTTGGTATCTGGGTGATGGTGGCCTCATAGAATGAGTTTGGGAGTGTTCCTTCCTCTGCAATTTTTTGGAAGAGTTTGAGAAGGATGGGTGTTAGCTCTTCTCTAAATGTTTGATAGTATTCACCTGTGAAGCCATCTGGTCCTGGACTTTTGTTTGTTGGAAGATTTTTAATCACAGTTTCAATTTCATTACTTGTGATTGGTCTGTTCATATTTTCTATTTCTTCCTGGTTCAGTCTTGGAAGGTTATACCTTTCTAAGAATTTGTCCATTTCTTCCAGGTTGTCCATTTTATTGGCATAGAGTTGCTTGTAGTAGTCTCTTAGGATGCTTTGTATTTCTGCGGTGTCTGTTGTAACTTCTCCTTTTTCATTTCTGATTTTATTGATTTGAGTCCTCTCCCTCTTTTTCTTGATGAGTCTGGCTAAAGGTTTATCAATTTTGTTTATCTTCTCAAAGAACCAGCTGTTAGTTTTATTGATCTTTGCTATTGTTTTCTTTGTTTCTATTTCATTTATTTCTGGTCTGATCTTTATGAGTTCTTTCCTTCTGCTAACTTTGGGTTTTGTTTGTTCTTCTTTCTCTAGTTCCTTTAGGTGTAAGGTTAGATTGTTTATTGGAGATTTTTCTTGTTTCTTGAGGTAGGCTTGTATAGCTATAAACGTCCCTCTTAGAACTGCTTTTGCTGCATCCCATAGGTTTTGGATTGTCGTGTTTTCATTGTCATTTGTCTCTAGGTACTTTTTGATTTCCTCTTTGATTTCTTCAGTGATCTTTTGGCTATTTAGTAACGTAGTGTTTAGCCTCCATGTGTTTGTGTTTTTTATGTTTTTTCCCCTGTAATTCATTTCCAATCTCATAGCATTTTTGTCAGAAAAGATGCTTGATATGATTTCAATTTTCTTAAATTTACTGAGGCTTGATTTGTGACCCAAAATGTGATCTATCCTGGAGAATGTTCCGTGCGCACTTGAGAAGAATGTGTAATCTGCTGTTTATGGATGGAATGTCCTTTAAATATCAATTAAATCTATCTGGTCTATTGTGTCATTTAAAGCTTCTGTTTCCTTATTTATTTTCATTTTGGATGATCTGTCCATTGGTGTAAGTGAGGTGTTAAAGTCTCCCTCTATTATTGTGTTACTGTCCATTTCCTCTTTTACAGCTGTTAGCAGTTGCCTTATGTATTGAGGTGCTCCTATGTTGGGTGCATATATATTTATAATTGTTATATCTTCTTCTTGGAATGATCCCTTGATCATTACGTAGTGTCCTTCCTTGTCTCTTGTAACATTCTTTATTTTAAAGTCTATTTTATCTGATATGAGTATTGCTACTCCAGCTTTCTTTTGATTTCCATTTGCATGGAATATCTTTTTCCATCCCCTCACTTTCAGTCTGTATGTGTCCCTAGGTCTGAAGTGGGTGTCTTGTAGACAGCATATAGATGGGTCTTGTTTCTGTATCCATTCGGCAAGCCTGTGTCTTTTGGTTGGAGCATTTAATCCATTCACATTTAAGATAATTATTGATATGTATGTTCCTATGACCATTTTCTTAATTGTTTTGGGTTTGTTTTTGTAGGTCCTTTTCTTCTCTTGTGTTTCCCACTTAGAGAAGTTCCTTTAGCATTTGTTGTAGAGCTGGTTTGGTGGTGCTGAATTCTCTTAGCTTTTGCTTGTCTGTAAAGCTTTTGATTTCTCCATCAAATCTGAATGAGATCCTTGCTGGGTAGAGTAATCTTGGTTGTAGGTTCTTCCCTTTCATCATTTTAAGTATATCATGCCACTCCCTTCTGGCTTGTAGAGTTTCTGCTGAGAAATCAGCTGTTAACCTTATGGGAGTTCCCTTGTATGTTATTTGTTGTTTTTCCCTTGCTGATTTCAATAATTTTTCTTTATCTTTAATTTTTGCCAATTTGATTACGTGTCTTGGTGTGTTTCTTCTTGGGTTTATCCTGTATGGGACTTGCTGCGCTTCCTGGACTCGAGTGGCTATTTCTTTTCCTTTCCTTGACTATAATCTCTTCAAATATTTTCTCTGGTCTTTTCTCTCTCTCTCCTCCTTCTGGGACCCCTATAATGCGAATGTTGTTGCATTTAATGTTGTCCCAGAGGTCTCTTAGGCTGTCTTCATTTCTTTTCATTCTTTTTTCTTTAGTCTGTTCCGCAGCAGTAAATTCCACCATTCTCTCTTCCAGGTCACTTATCCGTTCTTCTGCCTCAGTTATTCTATTGATTCCTTCCAGTGTAGTTTTCATTTCAGTTATTGTATTGTTCATCTCTGTTTGTTTGTTCTTTAATTCTTCTAGGTCTTTGTTAAACATTTCTTGCATCTTCTCGATCTTTGCCTCCATTGTTTTTCCGAGGTCCTGGATCATCTTCACTATTATTATTCTGAATTCTTTTTCTGGAAGGTTGCCTATCTCCACTTCATTTAGTTGTTTTTCTGGGGTTTTATTTTGTTCCTTCATCTGGTACATAGCCCTCTGCCTTTTCATCTTGTCTATCTTTCTGTGAATGTGATTTTTGTTGCAGAGGCTTCAGGACTGTAGTTCTTTTTGCTTCTGCTGTCTGTCCTCTGGTGGATGAGGCTGAGAGGCTTGTGCAGGTTTCCTGATGGGAGGGACTGGTGGTGGGTGGAGCTGGGCGTTGCTCTGGTGGGCAGAGCTCAGTAAAACTTTAATCCGCTTGAATGCTGATGGGTGGCGCTGGGTTCCCTTCCTGTTGGTTATTTGGCCTGAGGCAACCCAACACTGGAGCCTACCTGGGCTCTTTGGTGGGGCTAATGGCAGAGTCTGGGAGGGCTCACGCCAAGGAGTACTTCCCAGAACTTCTGCTGCCAGTGTCCTTGTCCCCATGGTGAGCCACAGCCACCGCCCCCCTCTGCAGGAGACCCTCCAACACTAGCAGGTAGGTCTGGTTCAGTCTCCCCTGGGGTCACTGCTCCTTCTCCCTGGGTCCTGATGCACACACTACTTTGTGTGTGCCCCCCAAGAGTGGAGTCTGTTTCCCCCAGTCCTGTCGAAGTCGTGTAATCAAATCCCACTAGCCTTCAAAGTCTGATTCTCTGGGAATTCCTCTTCCTGTTGCCGGACCCACAGGTTGGGAAGCCTGACGTAGGGCTCAGAACCTTCACTCCAGTGGGTGGACTTCTGTGGTATAAGTGTTCTCCAGTCTGTGAGTCACCCACCCAGCAGTTATGGGATTTGATTTTACTGTTATTGCGCCCCTCCTACTGTCTCATTGTGGCTTCTCCTTTGTCTTTCGATATGGGGTATCTTTTTTGGTGAGTTCCAGTGTCTCCCTGTCGATGATTGTCCAGCAGCTAGTTGTGATTCTG
Organism: Eubalaena glacialis; assembly: GCF_028564815.1. Classification (NCBI taxonomy): domain Eukaryota; kingdom Metazoa; phylum Chordata; class Mammalia; order Artiodactyla; family Balaenidae; genus Eubalaena; species Eubalaena glacialis. The sequence goes on from NC_083719.1 coordinate 83,910,018, forward strand.
GTGTTCTCACAAGAGGGAGTGAGAGCACATCCTTCTACTCCACCATCTTGGTTTAGCTTCTGTTTTCTTAAGGTTTCTGTCTGGAATTCTACTTGGAATTCATTTGTTCTGTGGTATAAGATGGAGTCCTTGATTTCTTTCCTCCAATCACTTTTCCTTTAGCCTATATTAAACATAATGTAACCTTTCTTAAATGAGTAACTGTAATACCTCACCTCAGGTTTCCATTTTCAATACCACTGTTCAGTATGGTTGATGCAAAAAATATTAGATATTCTGTAGATCTTGAGATATGCTCCATTCATTACTAATGCTACTAGAATAGTTCAGGTTCCTATTATTCATCATCACTTCAAAGTCATAACAACTAATCCTCCATGCTTTGCTTCTCTCCTCCTCTAATCAGTTCTTTACTAGTTGCCAGATTAAACTTCCTAAAGCATAGTCCTGATGACACTTGCCTATACAAAGACCTTCAATGGCTCTCAGAAAATAAAAAATAATTTAACTAGGTATTTATATTACTTTGCTGGGGCTGCTGTAACAAAGTGCCACAAACCTGGTGGCTTAAACAAAAGATACTGTCTCACAGTTCTGGAGGCTACAAAGCTGAAATGAAGGTGTTGACAGGGTTGCTTCCTTCTCTGGGCTCTGAGGAAGAGCCTATTCCAAGCCTCTCCTTTAGTTTCTGGTGGTTTTCTGGTAATCTCTGGCATTCCTTGGCTTGTGGATGAATTACCCCAATCTCTGCCTTCATCTTCACATGGCATTGTCCCTGACTCTATGACCACATTTCCCCCTCTTGTAAGGATATCAGTCATACTGGATTAGGCCCCACTCCACGTCAATATGACCTCATCTTAACTAATCAATATCTGCAATAACCTTGTTTCCAAATAAGGTCACATTCTAAGGTACTAGGGTTTAGAACTTCAACATATGAATTTGGAGGGAGGGGGACACAATTCAACCCCTAACAGTATTCAAAGTCCTCCACAAGGTTTCCTACTTCCCCTTCAGCTTTATCTCCCCATACCTTACCATTTCACCTTACACCTGAGGCAATGTAGACAACAAAAAGCCCTGTCTTTCTGTAAATCATTACAATACTTTGTCTCTGTGCATTTCTTTTCCTCTAATTTTTTGGACCCTCTCACCAAATCCTATTCATTCTTCAGGATCAAGCTCAAAAGATCCTTCTTCCATTAATAGCCTAAGTTTCCTATCCAGAAATAAGCTCTTTCTTTTCTTCCTCCCTAAATATATTATTTGCACTTTTCTTATGGAACTTAGCACATAACTTGTAACTACTGTTGTACATGGCTTATATGATCTATATTCCCTACTGGACTGTATGTATCTCTTGGGGACAAGGCACACACAGCATTTATTTTTCCCACAGTATTCTTCAAAGTGCTTTATAACAAATATTTGTTGAGCAAAGTTATAACTATCATAGAAATTATAGTTTAAAATCTTTGATATGTTATTTTATAATTATTATTTACTTCTTTAAGACTGCAGAAAAAATCTTATTAATGGATGCTTCTGACTTTTATACTATGGAAATGCACAAATGTTTTCAAACCAATATATAGTTTCAGATCCTAATCCTGAGCCTGTCTAACAAGGTGAACTTACTAATACACTGTAGGAGCCCATTAAACAACTCTAAATTTTTTCCTACAATATTGTTTTTAGAAGTTCCAATGACACAGAAAGAGGTTTCATTTATCACATTTAATAAATATTTATTAACACAATTCTAGGTAGTTCAAACTTATTTTTTAAAAGGGGGGAATATTAAAAAAAAATTAAAACTGAAAACATGGTACCAATATCAAACAAAGTTTTGAGAGTTTTGAGCTAGAATTTAGTTTACTTCCTAAGAAGCAAGCATGCTTTGCCTGTTCTCTTTTTAGAAGAAAAAATGATATCTATGTAATATACTTCCTTTGCCTTTTTATATATATATATATATATATATATATATATATATATATGCACTGACATTCAAATGAGGCACAACTTTAGATAAATAAATAGTTATAAAATAAATCTTCAGGATTTAGTCATTAAGAGTTTGTCAAGATACTTTTTCTAAGTAACCTTTTTGAATGGAAAAGATAACAAGATTCAAGGAGATATACTTTCTAAACAAGCACTTTAAATGAATTTTGGTGTTCACTAACTTAAGTACTCAAGGACTTGGTTTGAAGAGTCCAAGAGACTAAAAGTCTGCTTTTCAAGAGTACTATGATCGTCTATCAAGGGAGAAATTTTGGCATTTCTATATTCTAACAGTTCACGATCCTTGCTTGATGTCAGTAATTCATTGTCGACTACTCCAATAGTTGCATCTTCTACCAGAATATTTGCTTGGTATGCTCCAACTGAAATTTCAGGCATTCCAATGTAGTCATGATCTGCCACTACTGAACCTTGTAAGAGATAAAGACTGTCTGAAAGAAGAAACATAAGTTTGCCTTTTAGAATTATAATTAAATCACTTTAAAATTAAATACTGTTAAATGAGGAACAAAATCCCAAGTAATACAAATTAACTATCAAGATTAATTTCTGGTGGGTTCTCGTATCTCCTAAATAAATATGTCAAAGAATGAATAAAATGATATATGAATTTGACAGTTCATACATACAGAATGCAGGAAAGATCAAGGGTTTTAAAAGAGCCAAACTTTTTTTTTTCCAATTAAAAAAAAAGGAATAATATAAAGGGATTTTTTTTTACAGGATTAAAAAAATTTTTTTATTGGGGTATAGTTGATTTACAATGTTGTATTAGTTTCAGGTGTACAGCAAAGTGAATCTGTTATACATACACATATATCCACTCTTTTTTGGATTCTTTTCCCATTTGGCCATTACAGAGTATTCTCTTGACCTATGTTTGGTAGGTGTGGGTGGAGGGGGTGGTAGGTGTGGGTGAGGGGGTGAGAATCATGGTATAGATTAAAAACAAAAGTTATAAAACTATATTTTTGATGTTGATGATATTCTTAATATACTTCTGCAAAGCATTTCTGGGTGAATTAACGGGGTCATGAAAGATGTTTTAACAAATGGAATTGTTAAGGCCTTACATTTACAACTTTAGATAATACCCCAGTCTTTATAGAATCCATATTAGGGCAATAATGTTAAATTGTCACAATATGAAATGATAAACTAAAATGAAGATTAAGTTCCTAGCATCAGGCTTATATAATAGGAATGTGAAAGTAGGCGGGCTACAACGAATTAGACTAAAAAGCTTAGCTTACTTAAGTCTAATTTACTATTAAAATGCTCATGACCTTTTAAGGTGTAGCTAAATCCATACTAAAATGTGACAAGGAATCTTCCTTGTCAGCATTTCATTCTATTTTGAGCAAATTTATCATCACTATCAGGAAAAAAAATGCTCAAAATGAAAAACACATGGCAAAGCAGCAGCATCTTTATAAATAAAGGTTAATTATATAAAAGAATTTCTCCCTACATAATATTTTAATTCATTACAACAAGGAACTATTCCACCGCAGCTGATTAACTTCCTGGACCCCTGCCTTCTCTTTCTGGATTTTCTCCCAAAACTTTAACAGATTCTCTTAAAGATTTTAATACCTTAAAGAATCCTCAAATTTTAAGTTCAAGAAATAGCAAAAGGAACATTAATTACCCATTTAGATTAGAGATCAATGAAAGTTTCTCAGAGCAGATAAATTTGCTAATATATCCCAGAACATGATTCCCCCCTACCCATCCTCATACTAATATGTGAAAAGCTAACTGAATCTATTCCAACCCTATAAGTTACACATTTATGAACTTTAAATTTACAAACATCAAAAGATCAAACAGGACTTCCCTGGTGGAGCAGTGGTTAAGAATCCGCCTGCCAATGCAGGGGACATGGGTTCGAGCCCTGGTCCGGGAAGATCCCACATGCTGCGGAGCAACTAAGCCCGTGTGCCATAACTACTGAGCCTGCACTCTAGAGCCTGTGGGCCACAACTACGCACGCCTAGAGCCCGTGCTCCGCAACAAGAGAAGCCACCGCAATGAGAAGCCCGCGCACTGCAACAAAGAGTAGCCCCCGCTCGCCGCAACTAAAAGAAAGCCCCCACACAGCAACGAAGACCCAACGCAGCCAAAATAAATAAATAAATAAATAAATAAACTTAAAAAAAAAAAGATCAAACAAAGCTATGTTCTCTCCCAACAGATGGCATAAGTAGACTTGGGCTTGTATGGACATTTAGTTGTGCCCATTTACTTCTTCATTAGGCAAAGTGTACTTGGTATTTTAGTTTTGAGAGGCTTTCTAAGTTTAACCCCACCAATTCTTATTAATGCAAAAGTAGTAATTAGATTGAAAATGCTGTTAAGAAGATACACATACTTATGATGGAAATAAAAGTATGGGTAATTGAAGGTGATAAGAAAATGATTTTTGTATGTTAGCAGGGGATGAATTGCTGAACAAGAGAACAATTCTGAAAGATAAAAAAATCATGCAACCCATGAGAAGTGCTATGCCCAAGAGTAGCAGGAAAGAAGAAAAAATGATCAGTGAAATTGAAACACTTTTAGAATGTGTGCTAGAGCTTCAACATCAAAGTCTGCTATTAGCTTGTTAATACTAGAGAAAGATAGGTTGTAATTTAAAAGAGAACTTAAAAAGGTTAGGTATGGTAAAAATGTTGCTGATGAAATTTTTCTAATAAGCCATGAAGAATTTCATAGGTTCAGGGTACACTGCTGCAATGTATTAGTGACAGCAGCTACAATATAGCATTTAAAGTATTTCCAAATTGGATCTTTGCAGAGATCTTTGATGAAGGAAGTTTTCTGTCTCAAAAAATTTTTTCCATACAGAAAGCAGGTCTATTGTAGTAAAATATGTCCAGTAAACATGTATCAACAGGGAGACTATGGATAGATGTAAAGCTCTTGGAAGTTATCACTTTGATTTCCTGCAAATGCATTCAAAGACCTTGAGCATAAGCATCTCCTAATTACAGTAGACTTAGAAACAAATGGACTTTACCAACCTCACCTGTTTGTAAGAGGACAGCTTCTATATGAAAGTAACCAATATATATCTGAATATATATACATACACACACACACACACACGCACTTTCTTTTAAATAAACTTTAAAGTAATTTAGTGTGATAAAACTGTAGAGAATAAAGATTATACTCAGCAAATTCTACGCAAATCACTCTATATGCAATGGAAAACTACTCTGGAGATTTCAAGCCTTCTTTGTGTAGGAAAAAACAAAATTCTCATTCATTCATAAAGGTCAAATATGTTTCAATTCCTACTATGTTCTAAATCTAGTGGACCCAACAGAAATGCTCTTTAACTTCAAAAAAAGATTACCAAAGACTTACCAGAAGGAGATTTTTTGAGGCCTTACATACATGTTGAAATAATGCTATCTTAGATATATTGGGTAACTGTAAAATATATTATTAAAATTTTTTTCACCTACTTTTTAAACATGGCTACTAGAAAATTTTAAATTATATATTACATAGTTTTTGCATTATATATTCATTGGACAGTACTGATCTAGAACAATCCTGAGTTAGGGATATAGAAAAGAACAAGATAAGTTTTTGCATCCAAGATAAAAAGACAGAGAGATAAACAAACAAAACCATATTAAAGGACTTTTCTACTCAGTCACATTACATGATAGAATTTAATTATTTTAATTTTCTCATTCTATTGATTTAGTTACTATTATGACATGTTTGATGAAAGCATTATTTCAGTTTTGTCTGGACTGAATACTTAAGTCTTTAGTTTCTTAGAAGCAGAGGTATTTTCAAGACATTTCAGGAAGGTGTTATCAGCAGTTTTGACATACTTTTTCTTATTCAGTTTTAAGGAGAAAAAAAATGAGATTAAGAGTATTAAAATTTCCCTAAGGAGAAAAATAAGTTAAAACCAAAGCCTCAGAAAAGTCTGAGTGATTTGGATTAATTTATTTTTTCAAATAGAAAGAAAAGTACAAGGTTTCAGAATAATTAATTTTCTTATTGTGAAGAGAGGTGTCTTGACTAATCCTATACATGGCCTGATATCCTAAAACTATTACAATATGTTGCCATACTACTACATCTTTTCTCATGATAAAATAACAAATAACTACAATTTGATACATACCACATAATTGTCATAACAGATAACCAATACTAACACAGAGAACTGAATGACTTTTAATTGTGAGATTACATAATTAGAGGCCAAAGAGAGGTGCTTTGCTAAAACTACAGTTGGCTCTCCATATCCCAGGGTTCGGATCCATGGATGTGCGGGTGGGGTAAGGGATAAAGGTTGGGGGTACTGTACTATGCCATTTTATGTAAGGGGCCTGAGCACGAGTGTATTTTGGTATCCACAGGGCTCCTGGAACTGATCCCTTGTGGATACCAACTGATGACTGTGTATTAATAATAAAGTCAAGCTCATGGGCTTGATACTAATACAGGGACTAAGCTTTATTTTGTTTTGCGAGTGTAGACCATAATTGTGGTAGGCAGAATAATGGGCCCCTAAAGATAGCCATGTACTAATTCATGAAACTTGTGATTACGTTACCTTACATGGCAAAGGAGAATTAGGGTAGTGATAGGATTATGGTTGCTAACCAACCAACCTTGAACCAGGGAGATTATCCTGGATTATCAGGATGGGCCCAAGGATAAGAGTCCTTAAATGTGGAAGGGGAAGGAAGAATAGGAGGATGGAGTGATGTAATGTGAGAACTCTACCCCCACTGCTGGCTTTTAAGATAGAGGAAGAGGACCACAGCCAAGCAATGTGAACAGCCTCTAGAAGGTGGAAAATGCACAGAAGCACCATCTTCTTGAGCCTTCAGAAAGAAACACAGCCCTGCCAATGCCTCAATTTTAGCCCAATGAGACCTACATTGGATTTCTAAGTATAGAACTGTAAGATAATAAACTTGTGTTGTTCTAAGCCACTAAATTTGTGGTAAATTGTTATGGCAGCAATAGGAAACTTATAAAAGAATAAAAACCATTTCACAAACTGTGAAGGGCAATCAGACCAAAGCCTTTAGGGGAGGCAGACACAAACTGATTACAATAATTCCCACTCAAAACAAAAAACACTACTCAAAATCTATGTCAGATAGAATAATGGGTCAATAACATTTTTCCTTTCAAAGGGAAACATTACGATTATGAAGAGACACTATGGTATGTCAAAAAATTTCTTGTTAAAATACTCAGTCTTGAAAAGGTGCCTGGCACTGAACTAGACAAAAAGGCAAATAGGCCTGCTTAAAATAGCAATGTCAACCTAGTACTGAATGTGCTCCCTCAACATTATGTTCTAGATAAGAATGGATAAGAAGTTCGCAACGGAAGCATATCTGCTTTGTACAGTGAGCTTTAAGACAGCTATGAAATCTCAATGCTGGTAAGAGCAACAATGCAGACAAAGTCATAGTTCTTTTGGCTATACCTTGTTCAAATTTATGTCAAAAGAATGGGATGACTATTCAAAGACATTTTGTTTGGTTTAAATTCAGTTCAAAGACTCTTTAAAATCAGCTTTTGACGTGAAGATTTTCAGGAAAATATGTGATAGAAATCACATTTATTTTGAATTTTCTACAAATAAGAGAAACAGACAAAAACGGACCAAAGAGTAAACAAGAACCAGACTCTAGGATAGCTAGATTAGTACTTCCTTTGATTAATAAGAAAAAACAATTTTACCCATCAATCTCAGGTTCCTTATATGCATACACTAGTACTAATACTGCAATTTCCTTAGTATTACTGGAAGAATAATCTGCAGAGAATTCAAGCATGAGGCAAAAATTGTACTGCTTCTGTTTAGAAATTGTTCTATTCAATTGGATTCTGAAATATTCAGCAGTAGCAAAATGTTAAGTCTCCTTAAGAAATTCTTCGGCAAGAGCAAATTGCAAAATGTTGAAACAGATCCTGATACAGCAACATTTTAAGCACAGATTTTGTATTAATTAAGGAAGGTTAACACATTAGAAGGGAGCAAGTCCTGAAAGCCAAAGATTAAGGGGAAAATCAAAAGAAGAAGAAAGGACAACATGCACCTGTATAATCTTTTGTTCCTACTTAACTTGCAGAAGGGAGAAATCATATAGGGCAGCTTAGAACTACGAAGAGGCACAAGGAATAAAAGTGCTTATCTTCTAACAACGAGAATGAAGGTACTGTGAGCTTTCTGAATTGGAACAGTCCAAGCTAAGTTTACTACTAGAGCAACTGGTTCTGCCATAAGCAGAAAGGAGGGTACTCAGAGCTTTTAACATGAGAGTTGTGACCCAGATCAGAAACAGAGTTGAGCTATTACAAAGCAGCCCCAAGGGCTTCATATCCTAAGAAAGAGGGTTATCTATGATCATCATTTTTATAATTATTATTTACTTAAGCCTGTTAAATAACTCAGTTGTTTATATTGTTTAAAAATGTACTAAATTGTATCTTCCTTAATTGCTACTCAGATTCAAATAATATTGATGCTTTATCTTTCTTTATAGAAAAAACAAAATTAACTAGCTAAGGTACCAATTCACTCCCTCTAAGTTATCCACCCCAAAGAAACTCTAGGGAGCACATACAATAGGACAAAATAAAAGCCTCAATAAAGTGGGATTTAATCTGAAAGCCATGTCATTTAGCTCCAGTCTATGAAAGAAAGGGTTAGAGAAGATCAGGATATCTTGACTATTCGTAATCACATTTGAGGCAAGTATTACCTTGTCCAGTGTGCTATTACCTCTTCTTATAAAGGCACTTTATAGCATTCTGAGTATCTCCCACTCTCACCCTCCCCTGCATCCACCATGACTGTGACTAAGACGTAACATTAAAAATTAATCACATTTTAAAATGTCCCCTAATATATTTATCTCACAACAGAATTCCAGACAGTATGTTTGTTTTTGGCATTATTGATCTTAGTTACTATCATTTCATGCTAAAAGTGACAAAATATTCTGGAAGTGAAAATAATGAAGATATAATTCTTCCTTCTGTGAAACACGTTCAGTGTCTCCCACATGAACTGTGGGAAAGTGTGTGAAAAGTACACTAGAAATCAAAATAAAATCTCTTACAAACCTGACAGTTCCAGAAGACACATGCTAATAAAAAAGACTACCTGGGCTCCAATACTGTACAAAATTTTATAAAAATGAGAAGGGAAAAGAAAAACTAACCAAAGGAGGGGTGCGGGGCAGGGGAGATTTCTTATATTAACTTCTCTCTTCATTCAAAGAAAGTAAAAATGTAGAGAAGTGACAGATATTTACCTTGTTCACTGGATTCTCTTACATAGGGCTTGAGGTGGGACATTTTGATGGGTCTTTTAAGTCTAGTCCCAGTGTTGTCTCTCAGAACAGCACATCCATTTTCTGTAATATAGTCTATGACACAAGGACCAACCCATTCAGATTGGAAACGACCATCCTTCCACCAGTTTTTCCTTTGTCTTAAAACTTCATGACCCACTTTTAGATGAAATGGATTTAATTGCTTTGGTTTCTTTTTAACAATGATTTTGCTTTTATTTAGTTCATCAAAACTGTTGTTCTCCATCTGCAAGTGTAAAAACAAAAAAAAAAGAACAAAGGGATGAAAGAGCTAGAGTTTCTTGAAGGTATATACAGATAACATTATAATAAAAAGATTACTTATTGAGATGCTACTGAAAGCTAGGCAAGAATCCCACTTAATTTTTTAAAACAATATTTCAAAGTCAGTATTATTACCTCAACTTTATAAAGAAAATAAAGTAATGTGAGATAAAGTAATATGCCCAAGTTAAACAACTAGAAAGCAAGACCAGGGATTTGAATTCAGCTCTACCTTGATTCCAAAACACATAGTTTTCCTATTAATGTCTCTCAGAATTTCATAGCTAATAAACATACTGTTTAATCAAAACATGCAGAATTCAATAGAAAAAATTTGGTTTAAGGGTATATCATATGTATGTGAGTGTATGCTGAAATTTTTTTTAAAAATCACTTTATAGATTTTTAGATTATAGAGTTTTTTTCTATTAGATAGAATCACCTGGCCCACTGAAGTTGTCTTATTCTCCATTATTTTATCAGCTTCTTTAATTGCACCTAGAATTCTGGCAAACATACTTGTATTATTACCATCCACTTCACGAAGAATATCTGAAGTCTCAGGCATGTAAAGATTTCGATTAAACATTTGAAAATATGGTGTATTTTTAGTAGGTTCCTATTAAGAAAAATAAACAACAATTTGTAATAAAACATTTATGTAGCCAAGAAATAGTCATAATTCACAAGTACAGATTATAAAAAGGTACATACCAAGTGAGTAACATTGAAGGCAAATGAAACAGCTGCTAGGTGATCATCCCAGTTGTTTGGGTAGTCAGCACAGTGTTTGGAAAGAAATGTTTTGATTGTGCTAGGTGTACTTACAGTTGGATTAATAGTTTGGGAGGCATGAGAAATTACAATTTGCTTTGTACCAAACAATTCACACAGTTCTACATTGATCTGAAAAACATACAAAAAACAAAGCTGATTTTAAAATCTGTATTTTATTTTTCCCTGGATTGAAAGGTTGCAAAAGAATTTGAATCTTGCCTTTTCCTTGACCATAGCCAGTCTTTATGAAAACACACATATTTTGTTTAAAAGAGTAATTACCATTTATTGAGTCCTTACTATGTGCTGATGCTTTACATTACAGTCATTATACCTGACAAAAATCTTATGAGATATTATTAACCCCATTTTAAAGATAAGAAGCTGAAGCTCTGGGAGGTTGAAGCTCTGGGAGGTTAAGTGCCTTGCCAGACACACACATACAGCAAGGAAATGGAAGAACAGAATTTAACACTAACTCTGAGTTCAGATAACATTTTAATTCAGTAGACAGTTTCTCAAACACAGTTAACATAATCCACTTGACAGCTACATGACCTTGGCCAAATCACCAAACCTCTGTGTACTCAGTTTCTTCATCTGTAAAATGAGGAAAATCCTACCCACGACTCTCTTGAGGATTAAATGAATAAATGTTTATAAGGCACTTAAAACAGTGCTTGGCAAGTAGTAAGCACTTTATAACTCTTAATGTTACTATTATTTTTGTTGTTATATTTATTATGGGCAGGGCCTAATAAGTCAAAATGAGTTTAGAAAACTTCTAAGAATAAGCCTGTTAACTTATTTTTCCTACCTTATTTACACCTCAAACTATTTTTTCTTATTATTTTTAGTTGGGGTAGTCAGATAGTAGTGATATAGTAGTGGGGTAGTGATACAGTACTGGCCAAAAAGATTTAAGTGAAAGTTGTTGGGCAGACTCAGCTAGTTCTAGCTTTTTTTGCCCATTAACCTCCCCTTTCTTTCTGCCAGAAATGTAGAATTTGTGGCATGCCATATTGTAAGCATAAGATTGAGAGTCACATCTCAAAGATGGTGGAACAGAATGCTAGAAGCATGGGTTCCCAATGACATTCAGAGTTACCCTTCCAACCCTGGAGAGCCTGGTCTTCTTTTCCCTAAGTATAAAATAAACTCCTATTGGAGTTTATATATTGGAGGGAAGAGAAGGGTTCTCTGTTACTCGCAGTGGAATACAATTCCTACCTAATATATGTACTAATTAAGGCCGCCTTTTTTTTTTTAACATCTTTATTGGAGTATAATTGCGTTACAATGGTGTGTTAGTTTCTGCTGTATAACAAAGTGAATCAGCTATACATATACATATATCCCCATATCTCCTCCCTCTTGCGTCTCCCTCCCACCCTCTCTATCCCACCCCTCTAGGCGGACACAAAGCACTGAGCTGATCTCCCTGTGCTATGCGGCTGCTTCCCACTAGCTAGCTATTTCACATTTGGTAGTATATATTAGTCCGTGCCACTCTCTCACTTCATCCCAGCCTACCCTTCCCCCTCCCCGTGTCCTCAAGTCCATTCTCTACATCTGTGTCATTATTCCTATCCTGTCCCTAGGTTCTTCATAACCATTTTGTTTTTTTTTAGATTCCATATATATGTGTTAGCATACGGTATGTTTTTCTTTCTGACTTCACTCTGTATGACAGACTCTAGGTCCATCCACCTCACTACAAATAACTCAATTTCGTTTCTTTTTATGGCTGAGTAGTATTCCATTGTATATATGTTAGGCCACCTCCTTTTAATTCAAAAGTAATCTAAAAGAAATCCCAGAAAATAGGTATCATTTGGGTCAGCCTCAATCTGAGGTCATAATTAATGGTTTTAAAAATGACTGACTTTTGGAAAAGGCTTCAACTTGTTTGAAGAGGTTGCCTAGAACTGATCCAGTGAATCCATTTGTGAGATGCTACCTATATATCCTTACCCCAAGAGCCTTTTTTTCTCCCCATCAAACCAGACATTCCATTAGTGGTCACAATTTTAGTTTTCCATAAGACACATTTTTAAAGTTAAAGAAATAATTTTTCCTTTACAAACGTTAATTCTCTTTTCTTCAGAAGTTTATAAAAAGGTTTTTGTGTATTTTATTGAAACAATTTAACAAATACTCAAATGCTCTAAGCTGAGATATGTTAGAAACATCTGTACTTTCATCAACTTTATAATAAACCTCCCACATTGTGTATAATGTTCTAAATCTTATTTCAATACTTTAGCAGTGTTTTCTATGTCAGTATATGCTGACAAAATATTTTATTTTGTCACGATTATGCCTGCTGTATAATATTTAAGCCATTTAAATCACAGCAAAAAGAACACATTTTCTTAATCACATGTGATTTTTAGTTTTTTTGTTAAACCTCAGAAAAGAGGCTTATAAACATTTATTGTTACTTTTGGTAAAATTTTCAAAGTCTTGGATTATCATATGACTTTTTTTTTTTAAACATCTTTATTGAAGTATAATTGCTTTACAATGGTGTGTTAGTTTCTGCTTTATAACAAAGTGAATCAGTTATACATATACATATGTTCCCATATCTCTTCCCTCTTGCATCTCCCTCCCTCCCACCCTCCCTATCCCACCCCTCTAGGTGGTCACAAAGCACCGAGCTGATCTCCCTGTACTATGCGGCTGCTTCCCACTAGCTATCTATTTTACATTTGGTAGTGTATATATGTCCATGACACTCTCTCACCCTGTCACATCTCACCCCTCCCCCTCCCCATATCCTCAAGTCCATTCTCTAGTAGGTCTGTGTCTTTATTCCCGTCTTGCCACTAGGTTCTTCATGACCTTTTTTTTTTTCCTTAGATTCCATATATATGTTAGCATACTGTATTTGTTTTTCTCTTTCTGACTTACTTCACTCTGTATGACAGACTCTAACTCCATGCACCTCATTACAAATACCTCCATTTCATTTCTTTTTATGGCTGAGTAATATTCCATTGTATATATGTGCCACATCTTCTTTATCCATTCATCTGATGATGGACACCTAGGTTGCTTCCATGTCCTGGCTATTGTAAACAGAGCTGCAATGAATATTTTGGTACATGACTCTTTCTGAATTATGGTTTTCTCAGGGTATATGCCCAGTAGTGGGATTGCTGGGTCGTATGGTAGCTCTATTTTTAGTTTTTTAAGGAACCTCCATACTGTTCTCCATAGTGGCTGTATCAATTTACATTCCCACCAACAGTGCAAGAGTGTTCCCTTTCCTCCACACCCTCTCCAGCATTTATTGTTTCTAGATTTTTTGATGATGGCCATTCTGACTGGTGTGAGATGATATCTCATTGTAGTTTTGATTTGCATTTCTCTAATGATTAATGATGTTGAGCATTCTTTCATGTGTCTGTTGGCAATCTGTATATCTTCTTTGGAGAAATGTCTATTTAGGTCTTCTGCCCATTTTTGGATTGGGTTGTTCGTTTTTTTGTTATTGAGCTGCATGAGCTGCTTGTAAATCTTGGAGATTAATCCTTTGTCAGTTGCTTCATTTGCAAATATTTTCTCCCATTCTGAGGGTTGTCTTTTGGTCTTGTTTATGGTTTCCTTTGCTGTGCAAAAGCTTTTCAGTTTCATTAGGTCCCATTTGTTTATTTGTGTTTTTATTTCCATTTCTGTAGAAGGTGGGTCAAAAAGGATCTTGCTGTGATTTATGTCATAGAGTGTTCTGCCTAAGTTTTCCTCTAAGAGTTTGATAGTGTCTGGCCTTACACTTAGGTCTTTAATCCATTTTGAGTTTATTTTTGTGTATGGTGTCAGGGAGTGTTCTAATTTCATACTTTTACATGTATCTGTCCAATTTTCCCAGCACCACTTTTTGAAGAGGCTGTCTTTTCTCCACTGTATATGCTTGCCTCCTTTATCAAAGATAAGGTGACCATATGTGCGTGGGTTTATCTCTGGGCTTTCTATCCTGTTCCATTGATCTATATTTCTGTGTTTGTGCCAGTACCAAACTGTCTTGATTACTGTAGCTTTGTAATATAGTCTGAAGTCAGGGAGCCTGATTCCTCCAGCTCCATTTTTCGTTCTCAAGATTGCTTTGGCTATTTGGGGTCTTTTGTGTTTCCATACAAATTGTGAAATTTTTTGTTCTAGTTCTGTGAAAAATGCCAGTGGTAGTTTGATAGGGATTGCATTGAATCTGTAGATTGCTTTGGGTAGTAGAGTCATTTTCACAATGTTGATTCTTCCAATCCAAGAACATGGTATATCTCTCCATCTATTTGTATCATCTTTAATTTCTTTCATCAGTGTCTTATAATTTTCTGCATACAGGTCTTTTGTCTCCTTAGGTAGGTTTATTCCTAGATATTTTATTCTTTTTGTTGCAATGGTAAACGGGAGTGTTTTCTTAATTTCACTTTCAGATTTAATTAATTTTTTTTAATTAACAACACAACAAAATGAATCAGCCATGCACATACAGATATCCCCTCCCTATTGGACTTCCCTCCCATTTAGGTTATCAGAGTGCATTAGGTAGAGTTCCCTGTGCTACACAGTATGTTCCCATCAGTTGTCTATTTTATACATAGTACCAATAATGTATATATCATATGACTTTAAACACGACTAGAAAGACTGCTGGTGATTCATAATGGTTTCATATTGTCATTACCTAGTATCTTGAAGTACTATATGCATTTAGGATGAGGCTTTTCATTAATAAAGGTGAAAGTAAGACAATATTTCAAATAGATTTCTTGATAATTTTGAATTTTGGTGGCCAATTTCCTATCAGATCTGATTAGTCCACATTTATTTTTATATCATTAATGTATCTGTGAAAGAGCTAGTACTAGAAGTTACTTGTGTCAGCTCTATCATTTCCTGTGGTTGAAAGGTGATTGCATTATTATTCGTATGATCTTGTTTCACTGCAAGAAAATTAAGCCACCTAGCTATTCTATGAAGGGTAGTTTGGCAAAAACTGGACAATATCCATAAATTTAATTACTGCTGCTAAAGCAAAAGAATGAGTGAGGGAACCACTATGGATTCCCACATGTTGCAGATTCTCACTTTTCTCCCAAGATACCTTCCCATACCATGTGTGACACACAATCATCTGCTTTGTTGATTCAGGATGCTATTATCAATCTCTATATATTATTAGTAAAAGCTTCATTTCTTTCTTATTTATTAGATAAAAATTACAAACAAAAGTTCTAATATTGTCATCCTACAAACTAGATTGTCTTGCACACCCCATTTTGCAGACCACTGCTATGTCAGTCAAGGTAGGCAACATTATACTGCAGTTAAAAAACACATTCAAGGCTCAGTGGTTTAACTCAAAAATTTTACTACTTGCTCAGACAAGGTCAGCTGTAGGTCAGGGTGTCTCTCCAAAGCACCTAGGTGCCTCAGAAATCCTGGATGAGAGAAAATCCACTACCCTTTAAGGTAATATCTGAAATATGCAGTTAATTCTCCAGAGACAGAATAAGACTGGGAGAAGGAAGAATCGAGGATGAAGTTTTCAATACCTCAGGCTGAAAGGGGCACACATTCATCCATTCAACTTCTTTGCCCAGATGTGTTACTTGGGCTTGCCCACCTGCAAGAGGCTAGGACAGTCGTCTATGTTTGGAAGGCTAGGAGAACTAGTTATTGCTAAGCACTAGTAATTTATATCACAAAACAACAGATGATTATGTATATTTTAATCACTAATAGTTATAAAAGCAACATAATGATAACATATAAACTGAAAAGTTAAGGGAAAAAACCTATAATCTCATTACTCTTAAAAACTCCATGGTTAACCATATAAATTTTTATTTTAGTTTCTTTACATCTATGTAAAATATGTATACATAATATATGTAATAAAATCTTTTATCCAGAGTTTTAACTGAACATGTTTTAATCAGTGTCCATGTTATTTCCTTTTCTTTGTCAACATTTTTAATGACTACAAAATATTTCATCATGTGGCTTGACATTTTTCTGAAACACTTTGTTTGGATATTTAGGTCATTTCCTGTTTCTCGTTAATATACATAGCATTGTGGTAAATAATATCATAAAAGAGCTATTTTTCTATACTTTGGATAATCACCTTAGAATTCTTAGGAATAGGATCGTTCATCAGTATATATATATATATATATATATATATGGTTCTTACTGGACCTTTGGCAGACTGCTTTACAAGAGTTAGTTTCAAGTTGCTATACTACCTGTAATGTAAGGCTATATTATTTTATCTGTACTCTATTTGGTATTTTTGGTATTACTACTATTTTTCTTGATTTAGATAAACAAAAAATGGTCTTAATTTATATTACTCATTACTATTGGGTTTGAACATTTTTCCATATTTATTATTTTTATTCCCTCTTGTGAATTACATTTCTGCCATTGACTAAATTTTTTAATTTGTTTGAATCTTTTATAATAAAGGCATTAGCCCTTTCCTGCATGAATGTGCTTTATTTTTGTTGGCCTATTTCTTGGCCTGTATGTTTTGGTTATTTTACCACATATAAATTTCTAATTTTTAAACAGCCAAAGTTGGTGATTTTTCCATTTAAATTTATGCCACTATTCCCTAAGCTTGGAAAGTTAACTCAGTCTCTAGAGATTGAAAAAAAAAAGTCAATTGTATTTTTTTTTGTTTCAATTAAAAAAACCAAAATTTTTAATTTACCTGAAAACAATTTTGGTATGCAGTAATTTTAAAATCATATTATAGAAATAACTAGAAATAATTAGAAAATTGTTATCTATGCTGTTAATTAAATCAAATTTATTAAATAATCCTTCCCTAACTCCACGCATTTGTGATACCAGCTCTACCATTTTAAACATGGTTACTAAACTCTGTGCCAAAGGGCCTCCTTAACATCTGTTGGACACCTTGAAAACTACTAGCTTAAGGTAGTTTATGGTTTCAACATTAGATAAGACTATATTCCTTTTGATGATGTTGTATCTTTACAGAACTGTTTTTTGACAGGTGCTATGATAAAAAGCAACGACTGTATAAAAATCAATGCGAAACAGGAAATGAGGATGGCAGTGTCTAAACTGATTCCAAAGTTTGAAAAGCTTAGCAGTGGTAAACAGGTATACACATCCCATTAGTAACTAACTGTGGTTATTTAAGAATGAAATGAAAATATTATTTCTTTCAATTTATAACTACTATTTTTTAAAATGGCTAAGTGGTTAGGACATAAATACTAAGTTGTTTGGACCTGTGCAGAAAAAGAGTTAACATAGCAGAACTAAGGCTGCTATCCTGTGAAAGTCCTGCTTACAAAGTTGGCCCTTGGCTGGTGTCTAGGACCTTGGATTTCGTGTGGGTTTCCACCATTCCCTAACTGATTAAGGGTGGCTCACAGTGCCTAAACTGTTTATACAATCAAGGTGGCTTATGCTGAACACCTTCTTTCTTTTGAGAATCTAGAATTTTTGGTGCTTATGTGATCAGCTCCCAGTAAAAATCCTAGGCACCGAGTCTCTAGTGAGCTTCCCTGGTAGACAACAATTTACATGGGTTGCTATAACTCTGCTGGGAGAATTGAGCATGTCCTGTGTGATTACACTGGGAGAGGATGTCTTAGAAGCTTGTTCCTAGTTTCCCCTGGACTTATCCCCATGAGCCTTTTGTCTGCTGATTTTGCTTTGTATCCTTTAGTTATAATAAATCTTAGCCATAGTATGACCATCTGCTGAGTCCTCCTAGGACTCCTAGTGAATTATAAAACCTGGAGATAACCTTAGGGACCCCCGGCACAGGCCCTAACTATTTGATAAGTATCAGTTTAAGTATTTCTTTTGGACTGAGATATCAAAGGTGCTGTGAACCTAGACAGTCTGGTTATTTTCTTACACCAGTACCCTGTCAATTATAAAAATTTAATAATATGCCTTAAGTATAGTAGTTATATTCCTTTTTTAGAATTTTTGTATGTATTCCTGTCTGCTTATTCTTTCAGGTTAACTTTAATCCGGATAAAGGCCAGGGCAAGGGAAAATGCTCCCTCCTTTTTAATGCTGATTAGAAATCCATTAACATATAAATTAATTTTGATTTGGGAAAAATTGGTATCTTTCAATATTGAATATTCTCATTCACGAACATGACTGTATTTCTCCATTTAGTCAATTCTCCCTCTACATGTCAATCATAGAATTTTTAAGCTAGAAGCAAAAAAAGACTCTTTGGTCCAACCTCCTCATTTTAGTTTGAAGAAAACTAAAGATAGGTTTACAATTACTTAGTGGCACATTAAGTACTAAAATCCTTAATTTCCAGTCCAACTACCTTTGTACTATACAATATTAAACCTCTATATCTGTAGGAATTTATCTAAACTTATTAAGTACCATATAAGTTGCGCTGCTCACTGAAAGGTGAGTAAAATATGCTCCTAGATCTAAGTAGTTTGTCTTACCTGATGAATGAACTCATCTCTTTGGTCCATTATTATTTTCTGAGGAGGTCCATATAAGAAAAATATATTGATAATAGCTTTAGAAATTTCTGATGCTGAAACATCACAAAGAGGCAAAATCACAACCCATTTTGTGAACAAATCTGTCATGATTATAGCATATACATGACTTCTGCTGCTTGTATGAAATGGGCCCATCAGATCAACAGTAACTATACTCCATGGATTCTCCACTTTGAGAAGGTGCTGTTTAGGTGCTAGAATAACCGTATTTTTTGCCACTTGGCAATGCTGACAAGCATATACCTATAAAACAGGCATACAATAAAGAAAAGGTATACAAATGTTAATATATTCAATATAATAAAAGCAGTCTTATAAATCTGAACTTTGAAATGGTTGATAGGTATTTTGTGTTTTGAAGGAGAAACTTTTGGACTATTCTCATAATAAAATAAAACCTATTCAGAATATAAGCAAATATTACTTGCTACTACTATTCAATGACCGCCTTAAGGGGTCTTATTCACATGGAACATAATTCTGGTTTACAATCAATAAATATTTATTAAATGAATAGATCTTAAAACATGTTTGCTATAATTTTAAATCAATATGTGAGTATATAATTTCTATAAGCAAAAAAATTTTTTTCTTTTAAAGTTATCACTCTACTAAGTTCATTCATTCATGTATGCAGTAATATTCATTAAAATATAACTTTATTCAAACAATATTTATAGATGCCAGAAATTCCTCTAGGTCCTGGAAAAAGAGAATGAACAAAAACAAAGCCCATGCTGTCATGGAGCTTTCATTTGTGTGAGAAGAGAAGAGATCAATTGATCAACATATGGATGGTGCCATTGTTCAACATATTTCTGGAATTACACTTTGGAAACTACTTTCAAACCAAGTCCTGAACAAAATTTTTAAACCGATCTTATTGCATTATAGTTACTTTTGATCAAAATTTTTATTTTCTAGCTTTTCTAACTTAAACTAGTTCTCATCACAAATAACCTTATTTCCAAAAATCATTTTTCAAATGATAAAGATGTGACAAAGATTTCATTGAACGTCTGTAAAGGAATGTGTGGCAGGTTCTAAGGGCAAATACAAAAACTGAGGTCTTTGGAGTACCTGCACAGACTCACAAATGATACTTAGTTTTAAATTAAATGTTGGGTTAATTCTTTTGCCTGAAATGACAGTCTTTTTAATGCACTATTACGATTATTAAAGGGTTCTCACATACATACTAAGGAATTTCTATCATTTGCCATATGGAGCACACTAGAAAGAGTAGGGATCAATTGACCTAGCAGCAAGAATCCCAGAACTCCTAGGTGAATTTTCTATTAGAAGAAGTTGAGGTCCTAATGGGTTATAAAGTTACAAAACTCAGACTAATTTCATTATCTTCACAACTTGATTTTGCAATTAGTTGGTTTGGGGTTTCTGCCATATTTGACATTTTCTATGTCAAGACAATATAGGGACAAAAGAGGAGACACACATGGGGCCTGACTTATAATGAACATATTCTCCTCTCAAGAAAAGATTATATGACTGCCATCAAAGAGGTAATGATTAACTTTTGGTCAAAGAAATTTCAGCCCCATTTAAATTCTGCCTACACAAGATAGTTCAATGACGAAAATCTGGTTCTAGATAATCTATCTAAACAGAGTATTTTCAAATATTTAAATAATGCTTTATTCTAGTTCAAATTATATTTCAGTGATTTTAAAGAAGATTTTTGAGGGGAAATAAAACTCCCTTTAAATGTTTTGCAGAAAAACTACCCAGACAAAAAGTACTTAATGAGAAGTGATAGCTAGAGTTAATCTGGAGCAAAAATGAATTTTGGATATATACTACAAAAACATTATTCAAAATATTCTAAATACATAAGCCATACCCACTGTTTGACATCATTGGTCACAGAAGTCCAATAGTAGCTGGATTCCACTAGAGTAAGGGTTCTGGATATGCCATGATGGGCTCCAGTGTCATTTTCATGGCATTCTCTCAGGACTTTCTTTTTTTCTTCTTCTGAAACAATTACCAAACGATTTTGTTTTCTGTCTTTTCCGACATAAAACAGCTTTTTTTCTGAAATAAAAAAATACCAAAAAGATATAATTGAAAATTTTAGATATCTATATAGTTTTAAGATAATCATAGCCTTATCTTCAAACCATGAGGTTTTTTTTGTTAAATCTTTTTCCCTCTAAGATAGAATATTTGTGAAGATGCTACCATACAATCTGAAAGGTCCTCAGCTGTTACACTTACTAATAGATATGTAGGAGAACTAGCTGCTATAGTTTTGTAGCTATCAACACAAGTAGGGCTAGCTTGTTCACCAAAGCACATGATAAATATGGGAGTATAAAATTATCTTTCTATGGGAGTAATCAAAGTAGAAAAATACTTGCAGCAGGCACCTCCTAAAAAAGGCAGGAATTAGCAAATAAATTATGTACAAATAAGCAACTTCTGGGACAGAATTTTCCAAAATAGCATTTCATCATAGCTGTATTTTTGTAAGCAACCACCTCTCTTAAGTTTTTCCGGATTTGGGTAGGAAATAGGGTTCATAAAGCCAAGAAAGTGGGCAAACCTTAATCCTCAGGACAGTTGTTTTCCTTTGGAGACCTGGAAAGAGTCTACGGCTGGGAAGTAATCAGGGCAGGAAGAGAATCGCCAATTCTCCAGTGTGGATGAGTAGCTATTCAAACTCCAAAATACACCAGTAAGCTATTAGTGTGCTTAATTAAGCACATGCTGAGTGGAACATTCCTTACTTGAATTAGAAAGTAAGCAACTTAAGGGCAGGAGTTATCTATCTTATTCATCAACATGTTCCCAAGGCCTAAAATGTGATTGGCACACAGTAGGAACTCAGTAAACATTTCTTGCATAAATGATTAAATAAATGAATGAATGAGTCCTCTTTAGTCTAAGATGTAATAGGTATGCCTGTTCTTAAGCTTAAGGGAGTTACTGGAAGGGGTGTACACAGGAAGAAATAAGCAGGTATTTATTTATTATCTTAGAATTTTCTTGACCTGCTTTGAGAAAAGCCTGATTCCCATTAATAGTACCAACATTCATTTAGTCATCTGGTCATTGTACTTCTTTGCTTATCTCATCCCAAACTTCTCTTCCCCTTTGAAGGAGGAGGAGAAAGAGGGGAAAATTATCATAATCTTTCAAGATAAATATTCTACTGTCTTTCAAATATTTAATTCATTCAGGGGGATTAGGAGTTCAAAAATAAATATGATCCTGAGACTATTTAATGGCACTGAGAGGGAGGAACCACAGAAATAAGTATAGTAAATAAGTTAACTTTGTCAACATTTTCATATTCGGCATCAAATAAGTTCTTCATTGAGAGTGACACGAGTGCCTGCAAGTGTACCACTAGAGTAGGAATCACCTGAGGACAAAAGCAGGTGACATTAATTTAGGTAAGTGCTTTGTTTTGTTCATGGTATCATTTTCTATGATTTAAAATACACTTTTCACATTTACTGGCCTTCAGTTAGCTTCAATGTGATTTTTATTTTGCTTTTGACTGAATGGCATTATCAATTTAAATGGTAATTGTTAAGCAACGACCAATTACTACAGAAATTCTCAGGATTCCACAAAGAATTACATATGGAGAAACATCTATATAAACTCTATACTAAAAATTGGGGGCATTAATTTTACCTTTGAAGGCAAATTTTTTTGCTGCTCTTCTTATGCCACTTCTCTCACTAGGCAGTGTAGTTGGATGATATTCACCAATTCGTTTATAATATGCAATCTGTTTAAGATGAAGGTCACCATTTTTTCCACTACGAACCATCATGAACCTAGGTAAAAGGTATTTAAAGATATAATTTAAATGATAAACTAATTCAGTTGCTATTTCAGTTTAGCCTTCTGTCATATTTCTGCTTACATGTGACCTGAACATTCCCGGAATATTATCTGTGACAGAGATAATTGTAGTACAGAAAAGTGTGTGATGTATATGAACTAAAATATTCAAATGCTATTTTTGAGACACAACATGACACATTATCTTGTCTCTTTCCATATGAAAAGAAATACTGAAAAATTTCCACATACTGGGAAAAAAGGAAATGAACAAGCACACTTCAAGAAGTTTTGCTTAAAGTCTCTAATTACCATCAACTGAAATGTTACTTACATAGGATGGTTCTGTTATGTGACATTTAAACAAATGACAGCTTATAAGAGGGAAAATGTAATTTTATATTACTTCTAAATATATTCATGGTCATTGCAAAATGCAAAAAATTCTCAAATCATTTATGAGAAAGATACATTTTAGAAATGTTCAAATGATAAATGGCAAAGAAGATATTTAGCTATGCTAGATCTCATACACTCTTCTGAACTACATGTAAGCTAATTTTTCTTGAACAGAAATGATTTTTGTTCTGTGTGTACTTTCCCTATGTTATAAAGGAAAATCTGGCTGGACTGGCCAAAACAAAACTTCTCTATTTTAGACCCTAAGCCATATGGAAAACCATTACTACATTCAAAAGAAAAAACCTTTTCTTTCATATTTTCAGTCAAAACGAACTATTCTGTGCTGGTTATTCTGTTTGCCACCATCCCCATTGATCCAGATACATGTTTGGCCTTTCTCTCCCTGCTGCTGTACCCTAAAAGACTGACCCTTACAGACTGCATTTATAGTTTTCTGGTTGGACTTGTCCAATGGGAGGTACGAGCAGGCAAATCAGATGGCAGAAGAAAGAGGTCAGGATATTTATTTCCCGGCTCCTTCCTTGGTTTAAGCTGCAACCCTCTACAATCATAGCTCCTGTCAGGAAGCCCATCTTCTGTGTCTCTAGTTCTCACTGGAAGTCTGTAATGACATTTCTTCTTCTTGCTGCTTCAGCCCTAGAGGTGGTTGCTATTTTCTGCTGTTGCTAGTCTCCAGGTGCCATGTTGGTTTCTTTGACCCTTTCCATCATATGTTTATAAACAGGAACTTCATTAAATTTTCTTTAAAATCCTAGCAGAGTATATCTTCTGTTTCCTGCTAGAACTATAACTGATACAAATGCTTAAAATTCTGAATTTCAAAAAACGATACAGATGTTTACTGACCACTAGAAGATGCAGGGATAAGGCTACAAGAAAATATTACTGCAGAGAGAAAGTTAGAACAAAGCAGAATAGACCATGCTTATAAACTATGGCTTAAAAAGCTTATTAATTCTCTTTCCCAATGATACAGCACTTTGCACATTTAATAACCATCTTTCCGATCTTTTCATAACTTTGGGATATCAGTACATTTCTAACATCCCTTAACCTTAGGTTAGCATAAAGTGTAAGCCATTTGAAAAGCAAAGGTTCTGCAAAGCTAATTCTCTCCTATCATAACCTAAAAAACAGGTCAATTATCTCTATAAAACAGTTAGCTTATTCTAAGTTTAATTCACTTTCAATTAAATACATAAATTTTTTTCATTTTATAATAAATGGTTGTACCCCTAAATCAAACAAATGCACCTTATAGTTTCTAAAACATCTCAAAAATGAATGGATCAGATTTTAAGACCATCTATAAAACTACAGTAAATAAGACAGTGAAGTATTGGCATAAGCCAGTACTTATGGATGGAAAAACAGGTCACTGAAATAGAACAGGGAGTCCAAAATTAAATCCACATGTATGCAGTCAATTAATTTACAACAAAGGCATCAATACAATGGGGGAAGAGATGGTCTTTTCGATAAATGATGCTGAAGCAATTGGATATCTGTATCAGAAAAAAAAATTAATATTGACCACCTACCTACATCAACAAAATTAATTCCAGATAAATCATAAACCTAAAAGTGAAAAGTAAACTATAAAGCTTCTGGAAGAAAACACAGAAGAAGATCTTCAAAACCTTGGGATAAGCAAAGATTTCTTAAACAGGACAGAAAAAGCACTATTCATAAAAGAAAAAAATTATAACACGTTGGATTTCATTAAAATCAAAACCTGTTCATCAAAAGACCATTAAGAAGGGAAAGGGTAATCCACAGATTGGGAGAAGATATCTTTAATATATATATATCTCACGAAAGACTCATACCCAGCATATATAATGAACTACTACAAAATCAAGAAGAAAAGGATAAAACTCAATACAAAAAAATGGGGAAGAAAATCTTACATGATATTTCAAAGAAGTGAATATCCAAATGGTTAATAAGCAAGTGAAAATGTGCTCAACATCATTACCCCTAGGGCAATGCAAATTAAAGCCAAAATGATTTACAACTACACACTATTAAAAAGGTTAAATTTAAAAACAGAGACAACACCAGGGGTTGTGAGGACAGGTAACCGAAACTCTCATACACTGTGGAAGTGTAAAAATGGTACAGCCACCTTGGAAAACGGTCAGTTTCTTCTAAAGCTAAACATGTTTACCCTAAGGACTTGGCAATTCTATTTTTAAGTTTATATCCTAGTGAAATGAGTATATGAGTATCAGAAGACGTGTATAAAAATTTTCATAGATGTTTTATAGTCATAATATGCCTAACCGGAAACAGTAAAGGCATCAAGAGGTTTTACCCTGTGTATCCTCAGTCCTTGCCCTAGACACTTCTGTTGTTTTCCAGTTCCGTGTTGCTCTAAATCTCAGTGCTTTTCAAACTAACTGTGAAATCTGTGACAATAGACCCCTTGATGCCTTTATTTTCATGTCATCCTATCTACAGCCTTTCCTCTGCCAAAAGATTCTGTGGCAAACTCCCACCCTTCATCAATTTTCAATTTAGGAAGACTTGTGTGGTTTTAAGTATGGAATATAGACTGTCAGTCTACCTATCCATTTGCCTGCCTGTCATTCTAGCTCTGTATTATTAATAATTCTCCTTAACTCTTAAAAAATCAACCAAAAAACAGGCAAAAATCATTTTTCTCTGTCTTATTTTCATCTCTAGGATACACTGACACAAGCTCTTCCAAGTCCAAGAGATAGAAAGACCCGTTCTTTCTTAGTTTACATTAAATCATTATGGTCTATATTCTGTAAAATTTATAATATACTATAAATGACCCCAAATTCTTGTTTTCCCTTAATGGCTTTTGGGACCACCAATGTTCTAAATCACCTAAAAGAACATTAAAACATCCCAGCCTAGCCACTGGGAGCATGGTACCTGTAGGAGGATGAAATTTATTTAAAAAAGGTAAAATCCTTTGTTACCTCCATTTCAGAGACCAGTAAAGGTTGCAAAATTTCCTGAAGGACATTAAAAAGAAAAGGGGAGAAGCCTTTTCAGGCCTCTAAAAAGCCCGCAGGAGCAAAAGACCAAACTCTCACACCTCAAAGGAAGTACAGGTCCTAAAACACAGAGGTTTATCCCAGGGGATACAAGGATTCTTCAATATACGCAAATCAATCAATGTGATACACCATACTAAAACACAGAGGGATGTGGGTAATTGTAACTGGTAGAAAAAAATTGGCCATTGGAAAACATGAATGTCTGCATAAAGCACAGTGATGTCTATATCTTGCCCTTATACTTAAAAACCTCTCTCTTCTAAGTTCCCACCAAACCCCTCCCATTTCCCTTCTCCTGGCTATCTTAGTCCATTTGGGCTGCTATAGTAATTTATTATAGACTAGGTGGCTTAATAATAACAAACATTTGTTTCTGATAATTCTAGAGGCTGGGAAGTTCAAGAACAATCTGGTGGATTCGGTGTCTGGTAAGAGCTTGCTTCCGGGTTCATAAATGGCATCTTTGCTACGTCCTCACATGGTAGAAGGGGTTCAGAAGCTCTCTGAGCTCTCTCTTATAAAGACACTTAACCCATTCTTGAGAGTTCTACCCTCAGGATCTAATCATCTACCAAAGATGCCACCTACTAATACCATCACATTAGGGGTTAGAATTTCAACACATGAATTTTGGGGGCACACAAACATTGTCTATAGCATTGAGGTAACTATAGTTACTTACTAATGGCATGCCTGCACCTCTGGTCAGTGTACAACTTCTCAAACCTTGGAATTAGATTAGACACTGCCACCCTCATTTCTTCTTCCATACTGATTTTCATACAGTATCTGCATTATTACCACAGCAAACATCCAAAAACCAGTTTTGCAAAGATATAAAAAAAGGACTGTAGTGTGACCTAATGTTGAAACTGTGAACTAGTAGTCCATAAGGGATATGATAGATGTTGAATACACCTGTGTTTCCTTTGAAAGTTTAAAATGTTTCATGGCACCCTGTGAATTCACTATGATGCCCTAGGAAGCCTTGGCACACAGCTTGACAATTGTGAGTTAAGGCATTTAACAAGTGAATACAAATTGGATTTATTAAGTTAAATTTTTGGATGTTGAAAGGTTGTAGACTGATAACACTGATATTTATAAATTATAGGTCGCTCAGAGGTACAGACTAAAAGTTTTCGACATTCCTTTCACTGGAATCAAAAAAACCTGGCAGATGACAATGTTAATACTAAGTTCTATAAGTGTATAACAAAATGCACCTATCAGGTCAATTCCATATATCTCTTTTCTAAGCACTTCCTAAATAAAGAAAAAAGGCAAGAGGTAATTTCACAGAAGAAAAAGGTTTCTTATTTCATTTTCTCTTTGTAAAATTAATTTTTACACTTCTTAAAACATACACATCATTCTTGATGATGTGTACTTCTAACTTCCAAAAAGTTCAGGAAATAAGGCTTTCTAATTTGAAAGACCAATCATTATTAACAGGAGAGTTAGTTTATTTCATTATTTCTATTCTTTTGCATCTTTCACACAATTATAATATAGCAAAGGATATTAAAATACATTTAATCTTCAAGAAGTAGGGAAAGATGAACAGATTTTTGAAAAATTAAATATACCACATCACACACTGAAAAATTAGATCTTGACTAAAGAACACATTAATATAGCACCGAAAGGAAGCCCAGCGACTGTGATTCAATATCCCATTTTCCAGATAAGAAAAAAGACTTCAAGTGGTTAATTCAGATTGAAATTGACTGGTAAATTATAATACTCAACAATGGAACTAAATTATTCCTTTCTGAAACAGCATTTAAAAATTCCCATACAGGCTTCTGCCTAGAAGGCAGAAAGCTGGAAAAAAAGTCACTCCTACCCTAACAATGAGAAAAGAACTGGATAAGGTCACTAAGATGTCAATTCTCCACAAACTGATCTATAGAATCAAAGCAATGCAATCAGGAACCCAACAAGCTCTTTTGTAGGAACTGACAAGCTGATTCTAAAATTGATATGGAAAACCAAAGGACTCAGAATAGCTAAAACGAGTTTGAAAAACAAGAATATAGTTGAAAAATTTTACATTACCTGGTTTCAAGACTTACTTTAATGTTATGGTAATCAAAACTGTGTGGTACTGGCAAAATGACAGCCATCGATCTACAGAACAGAACAGAGTGTCCAGAAATACAGCCACACAGAAATGGTGTTTACTGACTTTTGACATAGGTGCCAAGGTAATTCAATAGAAAAAGGATAATATTTATAACAAATGATGCTGGAGCAACTAACTAAACATCCATGTGAAAAAACATGAATCTCAACTCATACCTTGCACCATATGAAGAAATTAAAATTATTCACGATGGTCACAGACCTAAATGTAACACCTAAAGTTATAGAACTCCTAGAAGACAACAAAAAAGAATATTTTTGTAAGCTTAGGTTAGGCAATGACTCCCAGATAGCAAACAGAAAGAACCACCCATAAAAGAAAAAATTAAAACTTCTGTTTTAATTTAAGAAAATAAGAGAAATCACAGCCCGGAGGAAGTATTTGCAGTACACATATATGATGAAAAACCTGGGTCCAGAATTTATAAAGAATTCTCAAAGCTCAATAATAAGAAAACAAACAATCCAATTTTTAAAATGGGCAAAAGGTGTGAACAGACACTTCATCAAAGAAGATATGGTTAGCAAATAAAAACATGGAAAGATGTTCAACACCATGAGACAATGAAAAACGCAAATTAAAACCACAATAAGATACCACTACAAATCCACCAAAATGGCAAAAAACAACACAAACAAAACAAAACCTGGCAATACTAAGTACTACCAAGCATGCAAAGCATTGCTGGTAAGAATAAAAAATGGTGTAAACATGTTGGAAAACAGTTTAACCCAAGAGAAATGAAAGTATATGTTCACACAAAAATCTGTACGTGAATGTTTCTAGAAGCTTTATTCATAACAGCCAAAACCTGAATACAATCCAGAAGTTCATCAACAGGTGAATGGATAAACAAACTGTGGTAGATCCACACAGTGGAATACCACTCAGCAATAAGGTACTACAAATACATTTAACAATAGGGAGGAATCTCAAAATCATTGTGTTGTGAAAGCAGACACAAAAGGCTACATACATACTACATGCCAGTCTTTTTATGACATCTGGAAAAGCTGAAACTATAAAGAGAGGAAACAATTTTTTGAACTAATTTTTGAAAAATAAGTACTAAAGCAGATTTAAAAAATAATTGCAAACATTTATACAGCACTTTACTGTGATGATCCTCACAACATGCTACGGAGCAGGTACTAGTTTTACATCTGTTTTAGAGATAAGAAAATGGAGGTTGAGAGAGATTATCCACTTTACTCAAGGCAACACAGTTAGTGAATGCATCCATTGACTTCAATTTAAACCTTGGTCTCTGTTGCTCTGGTCTCTCTAAATTTAATTATCTGTCATCCTCAGCTTTCATAATACTTGGTTCAGGCCTCTGCTAGAAAAGTTTTAAAATGATTTTTGTAATAAATAATTTAGGCTATAAATGAGGAATGAGAAGGTCTTGTTAGTTTTTAATGATTACATTGTTTCATATAGTATTCAGGACACAGTGGACATTCAACTATTTGTAAATGAGTAAGAATTACTTGCATTTCCTGACAGGAGAGGTAGCATTGAATTTAAAAAGAGCACACGTTCCAAAGGTGACTATTATTTCACTTCAGAAAACATTACTTCACTTGCATGTATTGATATATGGCACTACAAGTAGGGCCTGTCTAAGAAGGTATGGCTTTTAGGAGTCAGAATTTCTAGCATGTGACAGTTACCTAAGTCTCAGTATCCATGTTTGACAAAAAGGAAATAATACTTATCTTTTCTTTTTCACAATTATGAAGATCAATGAGATAATTATGAATTTGAAAAGTCCTTTGCAAATGGTAAAGCAATATATAATTATTGTTAAAATGTTTAAGTATTATCATCCATATAAAACTGTTTAAAGCAGCAGAGAACTTTCTTGTCTCAAAACCTTTATCTTCAAGGAAAAAAAGATTTTAAAATCTCATTCCTTTCATTAATGGAACAAGATTAATGTTTCATAGCAATGTTTATTTACGTTTTACTGCTAAACACGAAACCCAGAAGAATCAAGAGTTGTATACTTTATAATGAGTTTATAGTCTAATTGGGTTCACAAGCTTATGGTTCTGGCAGTAAAGACAGATGACAAGGAGAAATAGAAAAGGAATAAGAAAGAAAAATCAGTTCACAAGAAGTATAGTCCTCTAAGTGGAAGGTTAAAAGTTTCCTGCTAATGTTTGCTATTTATATATAGGTATAACTTAAAGAACTAATAGTTTTTTCCTTTTCAAAAGAACTATTTGGTCCCTAGAAACCATCCAGTGGAATAGTTAATATGAGCAAATGGCTTTAGGCTATAATACTCAGAACAATGATAAATATCTTCCTATTCCCAAATATTATTAAACAAAGGTATCATTTACAAGGGAGAATTAAGTAGTTTGAGTTATAAACACGAAGATTACATTACACCTTTTTTGGATATGCTCATATTTTCAAGAATTCTTAAAAAAAATAATTACTCGTGTATTAAAATACGTAGGGATGAGAAAAGGCAGTAAAGGTGTCTTATTACAAATCCTAATTGAGGAACTGTCAGGGTCAAATTTGGTTGAGCTTTTTACACTGTGTCCCTGGTACAATATTAAATGAAATCAATGAATACTTATTGTAGGTGTAAATACTTATTACTTGATTCCTTTAATAATTTTATCTTGTGTGTGCAATAAAGGCAGTTAGGTACCACTTTAAATAAAATTAGGATTGAACTGTTTCACCAAGGGCAAAACCAAATTTAAGCCTCTAAAGGTTATAATATGCATATGTCCCAACTTCAAAACTTAAAATCTGTAATATTTCGATAAACATATTTACTTGGGATCATTAATTTTACTTCCGAATTATTCTATTATAATCTCTGAAAAATTGGAAGTGCACAATTTTATGTAACGAAAACGACTGGGAAATCTAATTACACAATACACTTCCCTATAATCTGCTTCACTTCAACGTGCAAATTCATTTAACAAAAACGCCTTCATCTCCATATGCATACACATGAAGCCACGTGTGATAAATGAATTTAAATTTTAAAAATTATTTCTCTACTTTGGTTCAGAAATGCTCAAAGAACATCCACAGAGATAGTAATTTTCCTTTAAAACAACAGGGCAAGATTCTCCCTTAAACTCGCATTTCTCTCCGCCACAGGAGATTTTAATCTGGGGCAAAAGATGAAATGACAACTATGATAAAGTAAGGAGGAGAATTCTTTACTGTCAGCCAAAGGCAGCACTCAACTTCTGAATTTGCTACTCTGAGGGAGCATTTCCAGAGTCTGGGTTACTCGTTAACTAATTCTTAAGGGCAAGGTCCAGCTAAGTTTAGCGTAGGCAAGAAAATGACCAATAAGTAAAACTCGGTCACACGGAGAAAGCACCTCCCTAGGCCCGACAACGGAACTCGTTCCCTTTTCTGCTCAGCTGTCGCGGGCATCGCAACGCCCAAGCAAGGCCCTCCCGCTCCAAGGGCGCGTGCGCAATCTCCACAAAGTCAATTAAACCCTTCTTTAAACCAGTTGACGCGAATGGTTTTGAAATTACTGTCAGCTCACGCCTCATTTTAAAAAATCATCAGGTGTGAACACACCAAAACGACCACTCACCGAAGTGGTCCTAAACGCAAGCGTCAAGATTTAAGCTTCCTCTCGCGACTTATGTGGTGCTGCCGGAAGCGGAACTACCCGTGTGGTTAAGAGAGGCGTGATAACGGGGGCCTCGGAGCTCCGGTCAGAAAAGGTTAGGGCGGATCGTTTGGTTCTTGCCGGAAATCGTTCCGCCCGGTGAGGTTTCTGTGTGAGACCCGAGGCGGGAGGGGAAGAGGCGTGACCAGTGTTCGGCGAGGTGTAGTGCTGCCTACAGTATCTCTCTGTGGCCTTCCTTCCAGCTGCTATTGAAGAGAGAAGACCCAGGTTCAAGCTAACAGCTGGAGTCTCTTTGACGAACACCTCAGTTCTGTCCCGGGGATTAAAGGGGAAACCGAGGCCTGAATGGGCGCGGTCATTTCCTGCAGTTCGCGTGACGACCGCAGCCGTGGCAGGTGCGGGCCCCGAGACCGAAGGAATCAAGATGCGGAACCTGGTCCCCCGAGGTTTGCGGCCGCTGCTGGGCAGTTGTTTTGTCTCCTGCTGCACTCTGGGGGGAGCCTAGACACGCGCTTCTCCTAGGGGCATGTGCCAGAGAGGCAGCGTGGGTGTGGAGGAGTGACAGTACAGCCTTGAGGGTCCTTCCGTGTCTTAATTTCTCCTCCTCCTCCATTACTTTCCTTTTGCATTTCTTGGGTTTGAGATACCGGAGGTTTCATCTTAGCTTGAAGGGAACTGCCGAGGTTCTGGCTGGTACGCCAGGCTGCGGTCTCGTTCCACCGAAGTAGGCAGTCTCGAGTTTGGGGACTGCTGTGGGTAGAGATGGCTATTTTCATTTTCATTCCTCAGTCTTTGTCCTTCTGCACCTCGCCTTCTCCACTCCAAGAGACCAAAAGCCCCTTCCCTTGCAGCTTTCCAGAGTAGGGAAGGAGGCTGCAGGTCACTGCCGCCCCTAATCGGTTGGAGTGTTGCATCCTCGCGCGCTTCGAGGGAGAAGGGGCGAGGGTGGTGACCACTGGATCTCATATACTAGGACTTCCTGGGAGTTTGCGACCTTTAGAGTCCCGTGCATGATACTTACCTTGGCTTTAGCTTATTGAAAAGCTTCGTTGTGGGAGTAGGAAGCCTCCTTGCTGACTTAAGCACCTAGCATCCTTGCTCTACAGTGGGATAGGGTTTTGCTTTGCTACTGAAAATTCTTCATGAAAAATAAAGGTTTTGTTTCAAGCAAATAAAAAAAATAATGATAGCTGCCATTCGCTGAGTTCTTATGTGTGCCAAGTGCTTTACATAGTTTCTCATATACTTCTCTCAACAATTCCATGAGGTGTATTAGATTATTATTCTCATTTTACAGAGGTAGGAACTGAGCCTTATCTCTAAGCCTCACTTAACTTGCCCTAGTAAATTTTTGCTACTAGTAAACGTTTGAACAAACCTGTACTAGAAAGCAGGTTTTTCAGACTTCAAAATCTGTATTCTTAACTATTACATTACCATTGTCCTACCGTTGTGCTTCATTGCTTCCAACTTCTTCACTAACATTTTCAGTAGCTGAAAGTATTCATTAGAAAAATATTTGGTATGCCTATTTAGGTGTCTGAAGGCAGACAGATGTGATGTCTGTCTTCATGGAGCTTCAGTATTGATGCAGAATTAAATAGTTCAGAAACCAAAATACTTAAACTTGCATGGGTTTGTTTAAAGCAGGTGATTAAACTGATGGGCAGAAGGTGCAGGTTGTACAATCAAAGCTTGCTGTTTAAGTTTTAAACTCACGACTTGCAGGGTAGTTGTTGTGAGGGTATTAAACTTAACAATTGGTGGAACACTTATTCATCACCCAAATAAATGCTATGCACCAATTAAGTACTGGGAATATATAGATGACATCCTCGTTCTCGAAAAGCTCCCATGCAACTACATATGAATAGTATTGGGGAACTATTAATGTTCTTATGTGGAAATGATACTGTGGTTATGTAAGAGCATGTCCTTATTTTTAGGAGATGCATAGTAAAGTATTTAGAGATGACACATATTGATGTCTACAACTTACTTTCAAATGGTAGAGCAACTGTTGAGTCCAGTGGTGGGTATATGGGTGTTTACAGTAAACTGTTCTTTCAATTTCTGTGAATATTTGAAAATGTTCACAATAAAAAGTTGGGGAGGAAAACCATAACTGTAGTGGAAACATATTTGTAAAGATAGATCCAAAATGCTGTGGAGCATAGAGGATGGGAGAGGGTGCTGATGTGTATTTGGGGGTTAGCAAAAGCGTGACTTCCAGACTTTTTAGTTTAGTAGTTTAACAAGCCCTCCAGGTGATTCCAGTGCATTCTAGAGTTTGAGAACCAGTGCTTTGAGTGTGGGTACTTTAGTAGCATTATACTGATTTCAAATTTAGAAATCAGCCTTAATAGGTATTTGTCTTTTGCACAAATTTAAACAGATTACCAAACCTGGCTACACTTTGATTTGTTAAAATATAGATTATCTGGTTAAGAAATGCTGCTGTAGAAAATTTGTGGGAGGTCTATTAACTTGAGTTTTTACAGATGTCCCCGATAATTCTGATGTAGCTAGTCTATTATGGGACTACTGCTATAGAAAGAATCTTAAAAATAAGAAAGGCTCAACTTTGATACTTGAATAATGTAATATCTTTAAGGCCAGTTATATGTTTTGGAATTTATGATGGAGGATGTAGGTTGGTCGAAATGCTAAATAATGTGGAAATGCATAAGGTATATTTGGTTTGTCAGGGGTTCAGGTGAAATAGCAATTCATTTAGAATATCCTGGATTTCCTATCATGCCCATAAAATTTCATCTTGTACTACAGTATACATATCACTTGGGTAGGGGAAACAAAAAGTACATTTATTTCATACTTTTAGTGTTATAAGTATTTATTCAATATGTATAATGCTGTGGTAAGGACTGTGGAGTCCTGATTTTGCCCTTAAGTGATCATGATGGCCTTTGGTTTAAACAGACCTGGATTTGATTTCTTTTTACAAGTCTTATTGGCTGTGTGGTTACAGTCAAATTTCTTGAACTTTGTGAGCTTCAAGTCCTCATTTATAATCAAATGATGGACATTTATCTATGTACTGCAAGCATTTGTAAAACGAGGAAAATCTCTCTGATCCCAGGATTGCTGAGAATAATTGTTAAATCACAAAGTCATAACTGCTTCCCAACTTTTTTCATATTAGAGTATGCATAGAAAGTGATAGTATTTGTACATTGTTTCCAGGAGAAACGAAGAGAGTGGTGTTGTAGGCAACTGGCCAGGGGGTTCCAGCTGCCATACTTGGCATACTTAAAGTATTCATTCATGGTGAGGCAATGTGTTGGGAGGCTCTGGGTTAACAAATTAAGTACGTACCAGGTAGCAATGGTGAATAAATGTTCATTCTCTTGAAGCTTATTGTGTTTTGAAGGGATGTACACAACCAAAACAGCTAAATAATGCCAAGGTTAGAGGTGACCAAAGGGCAAAATGAATGATTCAGAGAAGAAATCTTGGAAATTGTTAAGGAAAGGTTTGTGAGGGAATATTTTTTGGGTACTTGAGATGTGCCAAGCATCAAGAAGACAAAGACTCTGCTTCATCAGCTTTGTCTGCTTTTTTATCAGATCATCAGATCTCCTGTAATAATAGCATGCTCTCATAACAATGGCAAACACAGGTTTTGCGTGCCATGTACTTCCCATTGTTCTACACTCCCCCTCCTTTTTTTGAGTTATACAGGGGTTCTCAAACTTGGGTGCACATTAGAATCTGAGAAGCCTTAAAAATACCTGGGCCTTTCACCCAAATATTTTGATAAAATTGGTATGGAGTATTGCCTGAGCGGTGGGATATAAGAAGTTTCTAAATATAATTTAATCTGTAAAACAACTTGAAAGATAGGTACGATTTACTGAGGCTCTTAGAGGTTAATTAACTTGCTCAAGGTCACACAGCTACTGGAGTTAAGATTTAACACCAAGTGTTTTTGGCTCCAGGATCCATACTATTAACCACTAGCCTGTTCAGTCTGTTTCTAGTATTTGTAAGTATCGTTCATATATCAGAAGAGAAAACAAAAAAGAAAGCCTTTGCCTACCTTTATAACAAAGCCCTTCAAAAGAATTGTCAGTATAGCTTGTCTCTACTTCTTCTTCTCCCGTTCTTTTAAAAGCAATCCAATCACATTTAATAAAATTGAAAATTCTTACCGTGGCTTCTCAGTCCTCTGTATGTATCTTAGCTACTTCTCGGACTTTATTTTCTACCATTTTTCCTTTACTTGCTTGCTCTGCTCCAGCTGCAATGTTCTCCTTACTTTTCCTTTATCATGTGAAATATACCAAATATTTATGTTTTAGGGCCTTTAGAGTTTGTTTCTTGTCTGGAATGCTCTTGTCATATAACCCCATGGCTGGTTTCCTCATTAATTCAGATTTCTACTCAAATGTCACCATATTAGGGAGGTCTTCCTAACATATATTTATTTGTTGATTTGTCTATTGTCTCTCTCCAGATGAGTGAATGAGACATGGTTTCAGACCTAAACCCATAATCAGATGGGGGACATACATATATGTATTTGAAGACATATATGTATTTGAAGCAGCATTGAAGACAAACAGAATTTGACTAAGTGAAGAGAAGGGGACAGATCAGTCATTCATTTATACTCTTGGAAAAAAATGTGCAGGATACACATTTTTTTCCAAAAGCTGATTTCTACTCACATAATACACGTATAAAGTAGCTCAAAAATTTGGGAGAATATATAGTAAAGGGACTAGTAGAAAATACAACCCAATAATTCCACAACTAAGAACTACAACCAGTAGTTCTGCCACTGGGTCATGGTATTATTAACTGACTTTTAAAATTTCATTTTTATGCATTCTAGACTTTTCACGATGAACACTCTAAAATTACAGTTTTTGAAAATTAATTTTCAGCTCTGCCTGTAGAACAGGATTATTATCACTTTCATTAAAGCACCTAAATTAGAAGAAAGTACAATTTTAAAATCATGCCATAAAGTGTACACATATACGGGCTTCCCTGGTGGCGCAGTGGTTGAGAATCTGCCTGCCAATGCAGGGGACACGGGTTCGAGCCCTGGTCTGGGAAGATCCCACATGCCGCGGAGCAACTGGGCCCGTGAGCCACAATTACTGAGCCTGCGCGTCTGGAGCCTGTGCTCCGCAACAAGAGAGGCCGCGATAGTGAGAGGCCCGCGCACCGCGACGAAGAGTGGCCCCCGCTTGCCGCAACTAGAGAAAGCCCTCGCACAGAAACGAAGACCCAACACAGCCATAAAAAAAAAAAAAAAGTGTACACATGTACATACATGCATATATATAAGTAGACATATATCTTTATATGCACTGAAATACATCTCCCACTGTTGCCGTTCTGAAATGAAAAGTGAGACATTATTGCATATTTCTATTGTCAGTTTTGTTGGTGTGCTTATCACACTAAAACAGAAAACGTTAATTTACTTGGCTGTCTTCTTTCTAGACCTTAAGCTGCTTAAGAAAAAGGTTCATGTTTACTTTGACTTTATATTGCCAGCACCTAATACTGTGCCTTCTGTAATAGGTTAAAAGTTATTTGTGATTTAGGTCAACAAATAATGAGCAATATTCATTTTGTTAGATTTTATGTTATGTTAGTAGGGAGCTTGGTTTATAGAGTGCCTATAGAAACTAAGGTTTATTGAGTGTTTAGTGTATGCCAAACATTTACTTACTCTTCACAAAGTTACAGGGTACTATGATACCCCCTTTTTTATAGATGAAGAAATTTAGAGAAACTAGCGTAAGTTGCTTGTTATGTAATGACAGATTTAAATAGGTATATCTGACTCTAAAACACATGCCCTTTCTGCTACTAAATATTCAATATTAGGGCTGGTTTTAGGTGGATGGGAGGGGTTAAAAACTAAAAAGAAACCAAAGAAGTTTGCCTTTTGATACAAAACAGAAGAACTGAGATCAGCTTATTCACTACCATCAAGTTTTACAACAGTTGGAAACTTTCTCTTTTTATTTTTCAGCAAACATCTTTTATATATGAAACAGTGCAAGGGAAATAGGAATAAAAAGCACTGATACATAAAATGAATTATTTCTGCTTTTATTCTTTAATCACAAAGTTTTAAATTTCATAACAATGTAGTTGCCTGGCTAGGTAAACTAGTTGTTTTTTTTTTAATATAAATTTATTTATTTATTTATTTATTTTTGGCTGTGTTGGGTCTTCGTTGCTGTGCACAAGCTTTCTTTAGTTGTGGTGAGTGGGGGCTACTCTTCGTTGCGGTGCGCGGGCTTCGCATTGTCGTGGCTTCTCGTTGTGGAGCACGGGCTCCACAGTAGTTGTGCACATGGGCTCAGTAGTTGTGGCTTGCGGGCTCTAGAGCTCAGGCTCAGTAGTTGTAGTGCACGGGCTTAGTTGCTTCGCGGCATGTGGGATCTTCCCAGGCCAGGGCTCGAACCCATGTCCCTTGCATTGACAGGCAGATTCTTAACCACTGCATCACCAGGGAAGCCCAAGGTAAACTAGTTTTAATGTTTCATAGGGAGCCACCAATTAAACTGGAATTAGATCTTTAGGGATAGGACTTTTGGCATTGTACTTTGCAATTCTAGCTAGCTTATTCAGCTCTTAAGAATATTTTATCAAGTAATTTCTGGTATTGCCAGTAATCAAATAAAGTATTTGATATGTAGTTTCATCTTGGTGGGTGATTAGTTTTTATATGACCAAGGAACCAAGTACATGTAAACAGCTTTGCTAAGGAATATTCTGAGGTTATATCACTGTTGTATGATAGTTCTTAAACTGATGTTCATGGGCATCTGTTTTTGTGGAAAAGTTTGGATGTCTGTCAATCACATAAAATTGCTTGCAGAATTTAGTGTACATGTGCATTTTTTCTGAGACGATCCATAGATTTTAGTAGATTTGCCGCAGGTTTGTTTTTTTTAGGCTTTATCTTTAATTTCCTTTTTTTTCTTTTTATTTTTTTATAAATTTATTTATTTTTATTTATATTTATTTTTGGCTGTGTTGGGTCCTTGCCTCTGTGCGAGGGCTTTCCCCAGTTGCGGCGAGTGGGGGCCACTCTTCATCGCGGTGCGCGGGCCTCTCACTGTCGCAGCCTCTCTTGTTGCGGAGCACAGGCTCCAGGCGCGCAGGCTCAGCAGCTGTGGCTCACGGGCCCAGTCGCCCCGCGGCATGTGGGATCCTCCCGGACCAGGGCTCGAACCCGCGTCCCCTGCATCGGCAGGCGGACTCCCAACCACTGCGCCACCAGGGAAGCCCCTTTATTTTCTTAAATTGAGGTATAGTTGACATATAATATGTAAGTTACAGGTGTACAATACAGTGATTCACAATTTTTAAAGGTTATACTCCATTTATGGTTATTATAAAATATTGCAAAAGAGTTTTTGACTCTAAAACTTTGAGCTGCTGTTATAATGAAATCTTGTTTTCATTCTAATCTTGTTTTGTTGATTTATATGTGAGACCAAAATGCAGAATGGTTATGTACCCCAAAAAACCTGTTTGCAAATTGAACTTTTACAAATTGAAGCCTTTTAAAAATTGATTTAATGTAATTTCAGATTGCTATATAGTTGTTAATGATTTTTAAATCCACATTATATTTTATCCTTTTCCATTCTATTCAGATATTACTGAACAATGCGCAGAGGGATTTAGCTTTTAGTGTAATTTTGTTATAATTTGAATAATTTTCTCCTAATTCCTTAGATATTTTTAGACTTGAGGAATTTAGTGTACTCTTTTTTGTTATTTTGTATCAGTTTGTCAAATTGCCAAGATATATATTATTGAAGATGAGAGTCTAAATTTCTTAAATTTATGGAAAAAAATGTCTTTTCATTTGAAGGTATACATCAAGTTATTGGTAATGATTTTACAAGTGTCATTTAAAGTTATTTTTACATGAGTGATTTTGAAGTACCGTCTCCAAAATTAATTTTTTAATTGCATTTTAGGTAAAAAGATTGCCATATCAACTCACTGAAGCAATAGTGTCACTGTCTTGTCTTTTAAACTGCATCAACAATGAAGCAATAATATCTGAGAACAAATGAACATTTGCCAACTAACTGTCATCACAATTTCAAGTGATTGTATAAGCAGAAACAAGCTGCAACAGACCCATGTGTCAACTCTTACAGAGAGAATGCTTTTTTCAGATGCTGTTTATTTAGAAACAGTTCTAGTATATCACATTTAAGTTATATTTATATCAAATGAAATAAAAATGAGTGAAGCCCCCAGATTCTTTGTTGGACCTGAGGATACAGAAATAAACCCTGGAAATTATCGACACTTCTTCCACCATGCAGATGAAGATGATGAGGAGGAGGATGAATCTGTAAGTTGTTTGTTTGTTTAGTGAAGACCAATACAGTCTAGGCTTTTTACTGATCACTGGGAAGGGGAATTGATACCATTGTCTTAAAGTATTAAGACTTTTTTCTTCACATAGAAATTTGTTGGAAATTTTTAAACTGAAAAAGCATACTGTGTTTCATTAGTAACATTACTGAATCTGTAGTGCTTCAAGAAAGACAATTAGAGGTCAGATTTCTAAGTTGTTTAATAATGACTAATTTAGTGTCTTTCGGTGATATGCCTAGTATAACACAGGGTTGGGTAGAAAAAGTGACAAGGAGAAAGAGTAATCAGGGCCATAAATCAAAAGGGTTCCTTGTATGTAGAAGTGCTACAACAAATACATCAAGATAAAGAATTTTAAAGGTATTAAAAAAGAACTGCTTAACCAGCTTCATTAAGTTTGTCATGTTGTCAACACAAGTAGTGGTTGACCTGAAGATATCCCTTTTATTAGCTATTCAGAAGTCTAAACTGTGTGGCTAGGAGAAACTACCTCAAGTATCTACGTGAGTGTGTGTGTGTGTGTGTGTGTGTGTGTGTGTAAACCATACTGGATCTTTAGGAGTAACACACATTTATTATGTTTATTTTGCTATGGTTATGTTAGCTCAACATTTTTATTACTCATCATTTTTGTCCCTTTACAATTAGAGATTGCTTTACTTTGAGAACCTATTTAAAATACAAACTTAAAATATGTGTTTCTTATATTTCCAATTGAAAAGAGAATTTTGTTTTAAAACAAAAACCTGTTTTACTTGATGTAAGTAGTAAAAATGAACCAAAAATAGCTATTAGATGACTCTTCAAATTCTTTTTCACTGTTATTTAACAACACCTTTCACAGTGCAGTTATACATCTGAAATGCAAAATCAGACTGTCACCCATTTAAAATCTATCCCACCCCCCCCACCTCACCCCTAGAAAAAAATGATGGTTTTCAAATTTCTCATGCCAGCCAAAACTTTTCTTCATCTAAAGTCTTATGTAGAAGTCCAGTAACTAAAACATAAAAGCAGAGCTTCTCTAACTGACTTAGACTAGAAGTACTTTTGATTCTGCCTCTGCTACGCTTACCCCTTTTCTTTAGAGTTCTTCTGAGCACATGAGAACACCACTGATAAATCAAGTCCAGTCTTCTTCCATATAAGGATTTTTATTTCTCTCCTATGTCTAGAACTGTACTTGTCTCTCTTCTCTTTTACCTTTTATGTTTTAGCAATATCAGATTTTTATTTCCCACATATTCCATCTTGTACCATGCCTGTTTGCTGTTGTATGTACTTCTTTATCTCTGTGAAATGCCCCTCCTTTTTGGATAATTTGTGAATCATTTTTCGTTCTTCAAAACCTCAGATTTCATGTTGTTCAGTCTTCCCCCTCTCCTTACTCTTTTCCGCATGAGAAACTTGAACATTTTTTCCTCAATACCATTTCTATACCTTGACTATATACTTCTATTCTGTGTATCACTATGTACTGTATAATTACTTTGTTTCCTGTTAGATTCAAAGTGCTTGATGACAGGTAGTTTCTGTATATGTAACTCTTCAGTGCTTAGCATAGTTCTTGGAATATTGGTACTAATTAAATTGAGTTCACATTTTGAGGAGCTTGATTTGGTTCATTTGACCTGTAGATTGATAAAATGATTTGTTCCAGATCGTTCTGTTAAGATATCAGTGACGTTAGGTTGAGTACTCTTGTTGTCTAGGGAAATCTACTTAAGGAACATCATAATGAGCTATGTCGAGGCTTTTGATCAGGAAAGAATTGAATAAGGGAACGTAAAAGTAGATGATCAGAGGGTGAAAGACAGCAGATCCCAGGGAGGTTAGGATTTACAATCTTTGATGGTAACATCAAATCCAATACCAATTTGAACTCTAAATTTCATATGAGTGAGAGGAATAATGCTGAGCATAAAGAAGAAGAAGAATTCAGATGTTGCCCCGTTTTATTTTTAGATTTATAATAAGAGAAAGTCTAGTAAAACACTTTTGGGCCCAGATTATAATGTCGTATGAAATAAATAAATATAGAAGAGAGAAGAACTGAAATGGAAAACTGGACACAGCTTTATATTTGATAAAACTCTCAAAGTACCTAAATGCAAAGACCTCAGAATGAATCTTGAGTAATTTTATAAACCCATGAGCTACTCATAAGTTGTTTCTATATTCTGCGTTTTAAATTTCAGGCTGAATCATGGCCTTTGAGCTGTAGCAAGGGTGCCAGAGGAGAGCAACACCGTAAACTAGGAATGTTGAGTACGAAGATTGGGGTGTCAAAGAGCATAGACACCTCTGTTTAGCAGCGTGGCTTTCTCCAAAATTTCCTTCTGAGTTGTCATTGGTGACCAACTCATATTTAAGCTCAATCTACAAAAATAGTTTAACACTGCATAGCTTTGTAGTGAAAATATCTTATTTTAGGCAAGATAATTCTTTATCTCACTCCTATTGGCCCTTTAGGCCTTATTTGCTCCTTTAGCAATTTAACAGTTTGCTAAATTGTTAGTTAGCAAATAAATGCTAGAGACAGTTAAGGAAGTATTTAAGTTTGAAATTTGAATGAAAACAGTAACAGTGTTCTGAAACTTTAAAAAAATTTTTCCAGACCTTTGTAGAAAACTATTATTATTAAGTATTTATTATAACAATATAATCTTGAAAAATGCCTGTTTGGGTAATGTGTCACTTTTATTGATTCATCACATGCTTTATGTACTTCGGACAGAGATTTAAGATAGCTGTACTTTGGAGTTGTTATCAAGTCAACCTGATTTTTTGCTTTCTTTCTGTTTTAGCCACCGGAAAGGCAGATTGTGGTTGGAATATGTTCCATGGCAAAGAAATCCAAATCCAAACCAATGAAGGAAATTCTTGAACGGATCTCCTTATTTAAATATATCACAGTAGTAGTATTTGAAGAAGATGTTATTTTGAATGAACCCGTGGAAAACTGGCCTTTGTGTGATTGTCTTATTTCTTTTCATTCTAAAGGTAGTAAAACAGGGAGGGAAACCTCTTTATCCTTTCTAACTATAAAACTAATAGATAA
Organism: Eubalaena glacialis; assembly: GCF_028564815.1. NCBI lineage: Eukaryota > Metazoa > Chordata > Mammalia > Artiodactyla > Balaenidae > Eubalaena > Eubalaena glacialis. The sequence continues at coordinate 83,953,524 of NC_083719.1, forward strand.
AATAGAAAAATAAAATTAAACTCACCTAGTCTCACAGATAAGTGATATTAACATTTTGATATACTTCTTTCCAATCTTTTTTTCTGTGTGTATTTTTTAAAAACACATTTTGTGTTATATATGTAATACTATATTTAATTTTTAACCTAATTACATCAAGAGGTTTTCCCCTTCTATATCATTTGTCAAAAACCTGATCTTTAATGGTGTCATAGTATATCATCCTGTGGATGTACTATATCATACTTAACCAATATCTTAAAAGTTAGATGGTTTCCAATTTTTACTATTAAAAATAAGGTTGTGATGAACTTTTTGAATGTATGTCTTTGTTTACAACTCTAAGTTTCTTAGGACAAATTCTTGATTTTTTAAATATTATAAGCCCATATGTTTTGCCATATAGAAGATAATCTGTCATTCCTCAATACATATTCATGCTTTATTTCTTAAGAACTTAATATTTGAATTTTATATTTTCCTTGCTATCTTTTATAAATCAAACTGGAATATCAATTAAGCTTAAGTATTCATAGTAAAGTCCACTAATCAAAAGTTATTAAGTATGTGTCTGAAAATTTATAACCTAAGAATCTGTGAATTAAGTGAATTTTCATTAAGAGCTCTAATTTAAAAGATATACACTCAGTTATAAATGTATTCATATTAAATCGTTTTTGTTACCAAAGTAATGTAGCCTCCAGGTGTGTTAAAGTCTCACTTTAGTTAGGTGTTTAAAAAGCATCCCCTTCAGCAAGAAGAGGATGCAGCAGGTTAAGACTTTTTGTGCTCCCATACACTATATTGATTTTCATTATTTCATAGAGAAGTCAAGTCCCTGGTCTTCTTTACAGACTGAAGTCATTCATTTTAGAGAATCTTAAAATTTGCTTATGCTTGGTGGTAAGGTGTTCTTCACTTACTATCACATGGGTCTTCCTATTTAAGTTAAAGCTAGTTATTTGCTTGTAAAAACTAGATACTACCTAAGGTCATATCCCACATGCTGCCTTTTTAACAGCAACAAAAGCAGGGTAATGACTATATAGGCATTTCTTATTTCCTGAATTCTGTTAGAAGGCTTCAAACCATAGACATTGAGACATCTTTACAGTAAGTGATGAACTCTTAGAGTCTATAAAACTAGATGGGTTTGTGATTTGTGGCTCATTGATTCTTGGTATAGAGAACTTCTAATTAAATGTTAAAAGCTAAGAGGAATTTAGGAATAAATCTTTTTTTTAACGGACCATAGCTTTTTGTTTTGTTTTTGTTTTTTTAACTTCAGTAGGCTTTAACACTTCCTTCCTCTACTAACTATTCTGATAATGCTACAAAATAGTGTCTTCACAGATACACTGTAGCATACTATAGTTAAATGCTAAAGCTATGTATGCCTGATGATTGTTACCCTTTTGCTTAGATATTTATTAAAATATTGTTATTTAGGGAATAATTATAGTTAATATTTATTGAGCACTTATTATGCCAGGTATTGTAATAAGTGTTTTATATACACTATTATATTTAATTTCCCCAAAACCCTTTTAGTTAAAATACCCCTTTACAGCTGGGAATCAGAGACTTGGAGATATTAAATAAATTTGCCCACGGTCGCATAGCTAATGAAATATGGAGTTAGGATTTGAACCTTGGTTTATGCTCTTAACATCTGCCATTCTTAATCATATACTATACGTTGATGGTTAAAATTGGAGTCTTTTAGTCTTTAATCATTAAAATTATTTAGATTTTTTTTTTTAGATCTCTTACTATATCTGCCATTTGATTTGTTTTCATTGTAATTAGTAATTTTACCAAAGTCTAGTCTTTAAGGACTTAATTTCTGCTGTGTTAACATTGACCTAGTTAACAGCAAGCATGATTCTGCTCATATATTTTATATTTTGAGCATATCTGTTGAATGTAAACTAATTTTTCTTCTGCTGTTTTTGAAGATGCTTAAGTTCTTTGAATTATCAGCTAATTTATATATATATGCATCAAAATATCATTAGTGAGAAGAAGAGGAGTTATATAAATTTTTAAAAAATCACTAGGTGATTGTGATACACTTATTTATATATAGATTTCTATTTGTGTATGAGGTAGTCTTAGCTTCTGTCAGGTGACTTTGAATAATCAGGCATCAACTAACATGTCAGTGCTCTAAATTGGGTTACGTAACCACTGGCTTGCTGTGCCTTATCAATCAAATTCACTAAGAAAAAATAAGATTTATTTACTAGTACAAGATAAATCAAGTTTTGTGTATTTATGATTCTGTCTTATAAAGAAAGCAGTTACATGCATAATGAATTAGTCTTTTATAGGAAGTGGCATAAATTCAAGTTGATTAAGTTATAGATGTCAACTTATCTTGAGATTCTACAGAATGTTAATAATATGTGTTCTTAGGATTTCCACTGGACAAAGCAGTTGCCTATGCAAAACTCAGGAATCCATTTGTAATCAATGACTTGAATATGCAGTATCTCATACAAGATAGGTGAGTGGTTAAGTTGGCTAAATTAAGGAAGGAAAATTAACATTTATTTAGTATCTACTTAGGCTGACATGGTATCAGGTGTTTTTATACATATATAAATTTGTGGTATCCTTGAAATAATACTTAGAAATAGGTATTTATACCCAGTTTTACAGGTGACGAAACTTGAGAATCAGGCAGATCATTTAGTTTGCCAAAAGTCACAAGTAGTTTCTCAGGTAGTGGGACAAGGACTTAAACCAGGTCTGTTTAATTTCCAGACCCTACTAAACCATTGAAAATTATGAACAGTTTTTCTGTCATGTGACTGATGATGAAGCTACAGCTTTACCCATTATAACTAGGTTTTTAATGGTAAAGTGGAACCATTTTGAGAAATATTTTACTGTATATCTTAGCAATTCATTTAACAGGTCAAAAGCATAGATATTTAAAAGAAATTGTAAAATACAAATGCATTTATATATTTAATTTAATTGGTGTTTCACTCTACTGGCTACCCTTATAATTTCACCAGTATTCTATTTTATTCTGTCTTAGCATTACAATATGAGGTTATACATATGAAAATGCTGTATGAAGTGTAAGGCCCTATAGTTTTTTGTTTTTCTATTTTTGTTTTTTTTTCCTTTTCCAGATAGTAATGTTATTAATATCTCAATTTTTATAACATTTTTCCTAGGTTTACATGTTTATATATTATAAATATATATGTATATATATAAATGCATGTTCATTTTAAGAAATTTAGAAAATAAAATCATGAGGAAAGGCATTTAACCCTGCCACTACGTTTACCATATTTTTTTAATATAGAAAGCAATACATATATGCACTTACATTTTACAAAATTAGGATCACCTTTCTATTAAAAGACTATAAACATTTTCCCACATTGTTAAATATTCTTTGAGTACTGTATAAGGTTTTTAATACTTAGGTAATATTCTGTCATTGTGATATAGTAACTTTAACCATTTCTTTTTATACATTTACATTCCCAATTTTAAAAATTAGTATTTTAATATGCCACAAAAGTATTGTGCATACACTTTTGTTCTAATATTGCTGAATATTTACTTAGAATACAGTTTTTCAATATTTTAAATGACATATTTGTTTACTTAAAGACTTTATATGCATGCCTTTTTTAGTGATAGAACAGTAATAATGTACTTTATGAACAGTACAGTAATATACTCATTGTGAAACAGAGCAATAAAACAATAAGGATATTTTCTTTTTTCTTCAGGAGAGAAGTATATAGTATTCTTCAAGCTGAAGGTATTTTACTTCCTCGTTACGCAATTTTGAATCGTGACCCAAATAATCCCAAAGGTAAGAGTAAGAGATTTTAAACAAGCTATCTTTTGTCACTTAACATACTTTTGAGCCACTCTCTTCTATAATTAAATGGAAAGGATTTAAATTATGGTATTCTATTCAATTTTTTAAAAATGATCCAAAGAGGCAATTAAATTTCAATTAAAATGTGACACTATGAACTACAAGGCTAACTAATAATCAGGAGTTGTATATCCTACATTTCTTTGGTCTACGTTTGACGTATCAGAATCATAAAGAAGAATTTTTAAATTACATGCTTAATAAATTTGTATTGATTGGGGTAAATGAGTGATTCATCTATGACTATTGAATTAAGTATTAGAAACTTCATGTTAGTATGCCACAACTAAACTTCTGATGAGTAGGAATTTTGAAATACTACTATTTATTAATATTTTAAAGTACCCTTTGCTTCATTTTCCTGGTTATCAAAACATAGCATGTAAGTTACACTTAGTCTAAAAAGGCAAGATAAATGTTTATATGTTTTAATATTTAATATTCTGATAACTATTTTGGGGAATTTTGATGACTTTATTGTACATTAGAGCAACTTTTATTAAAAACCAGACATAGTACCATCTGTAACAGGGAACTTTTCTCATTTGTCTAGAGGTACAACTTGCTGATTGGATTGCTTGCTTACTCTGTATATTGGTTAATTTTCTAACTTAAATAATTTCATGTTTTATGGTATCTGTGGTATAATGATTCCATACATTTTTCGGAAGATGATAGCATTATGGAGTTATTTCTCGATCTTTCTTGTGTATCATTTCATATCTAACTTTGAATTCTATGGGGTGACAGGGTAAAATGGCAGGTCCATCAGATTTTTGAAGAATATAGTTCCTAATGTTTGCATTAGGAACTATTAGATCATATGTTTGCATAAATATTTATTTTTTAAATTTTAAAAAAATTTATTTATTTATTTTTGGCTGTGTTGGGTCTTCGTTTCTGTGCGAGGGCTTTCTCTAGTTGGGGCAAGCGGGGGCCACTCTTCATTGCAGTGCGCGGGCCTCGCGGCTTCTCTTGTTGCGGAGCACAGGCTCCAGACGCGCAGGCTCAGTAGTTGTGGCTCACGGGCCTAGTTGCTCCGCGGCATGTGGGATCTTCCCAGACCAGGGCTCGAACCTGTGTCCCCTGCATTGGCAGGCAGATTCTCAACCACTGCGCCACCAGGGAAGCCCTGCATAAATATTTTTAATTAAAATCAAATCAGTACATTGTCCAAGGTTACTTTTCTTTATAATCTCTATTATAGTAAAAAAAAAAAAAAAAAAGTCCTCAATAATCATATTATATCTAGGTAATATACAAAATATAATTTTCCTTGCTATTGTGTTTGATTTATAGAATGTAATCTGATTGAAGGGGAAGATCATGTGGAAGTAAATGGGGAAGTTTTCCAAAAGCCATTTGTAGAAAAGCCAGTCAGTGCAGAAGACCACAATGTTTACATTTATTATCCAACATCTGCTGGTGGTGGAAGTCAAAGACTTTTTCGAAAGGTAAACCTTTGTTACCCTAGTGAATACTATTCTAAATACATTGTTGTATAAATTTTACTAAAAGTAATCAAGATTTAGTAAAACTAAGATTAACAATGTATCATTTAGAGATAAATTAATAAAACTGATATCATATCAATACTTTGTTAGAAAAGCAAGTCATCATTTTAGTTATTTAATGTTGTTTATGCAAAAGCTTACCTACAGAATACCAAGAAAGTTATTTGATCTTCTTTCTACCTTCCATTTATGTATCTGTCATGTGAGAAATTTGGTAAAGATCAGCATTTTTTTAAGAAAAATGGCCTCCCAAATGGATAGTTCATAGAAAAAGTAATGCCAATGAACTCTTAAATACATGAAAGTATGCTCAAAATTTTACACCCATAATAGAATAAATGTAAATCAAGTCTAAAAGATAATGACATTGAATTACTTTTTGAATTAGCAAGATCAAAAAGATTGAGGTAGTTGGAAAACAAGTACAAGCCCAAACGTTGTTAGCAACATTTCTTCTTAGCAATATAACTTAGCAATATATCAGGATTAAAAGTGCACGTTCACTCATAAACAATCATGGAAATGCAAAGTAAGAACACAATGAGGTACTTGTTTTATATTCATTAGAGTGGCAAATATTAGGAAGTCTGATAATACCAAATATAGATAATTGTAGATCAGTAGAAACTCTTATACATTGCTGGAGAGACTGGAAATTATTAAAACAGTTTTTAAAAGATTTTGGCGTTATTTTGTAAGTTGAATGTGAGCATATTCTATCACCTAGCGATTCCACTTCTAGTATATGCCTTAGAAACACTCCTGCACGCATGTGCCACGGGGATATTTAAAAGAAAGTTCGAAGCAACGTTGCTCTACTAGCTAAAGCTTAGAAAACAACCTAAATATATATTGATAGGCAAATGAATGAATTATGGGCTATTTATACAGAGGAAAGTTCTATAGTATTAAGAAAGTAGTTACATGCAGCAATATGGTTGAATCTTAGAAACACTGTTCTTAGTGTTCATTGTATTTTTATGCTATTCAAGTTATAATTACAGCAGAAAATAATATAGTGTCAACTATGTAATGTGTTGTTAAATATTTGTAGATTAAAAAAATTTTTGGAAATATCAGTGATGGAAATAGATGGTAAAAAGGGTTATTTTATAAAAATGAGGAGAATAATTTAGTTTTTACATTGATAGACTTCTTTTATTTTCAGATTGGCAGTAGAAGTAGTGTTTATTCCCCAGAAAGCAATGTACGAAAAACAGGCTCATATATATATGAAGAGTTTATGCCCACAGATGGTACTGATGTTAAGGTAGGATTGATTAAAGTATATTTTTATTTTGTAGTTTGAGTTTACCAGTGATCTCAGAAAAAGAGATTACCCTTTAGTTAGCTATATCTAACCTCTATTCTGAATCTCTTTCTTTTTAACTAGGGATTCTTAATCTGTTTTGTATTATGAATGCCATTGGCAGTCTGAAGCCTATGGACCCTTTATATAGGATAATGTTCTTAAATGCTTAAAATAAACCACACAGGATTACCAAGGAGACAAATTTTATTGAAATAAAGTTATCAGAATATTTAAAAACCAACCCAAAATATAGTGGGTAAGGGTCTAATAGCCACCACGATGTTTCCAGGCATTGATCAGTGTAAATGATATTTTGAGAACTTTGACAACTATAATGTGATTAAAAAAAAAATAGGTGTGATTTCTGTTGGTGACAAATAAGGTCTTAACTGCTTTACCTTCAACCAGTCTGTGTCTAGAGAGTTCTTTCTTAGGTGTAAACCTGATTATGAACTTCTTTTTAAAAATTCTCTTGTGGATCCTCATTGACCACAGGGTGATAATCAGATTTATAAGGCTGGCATAGATACTTCACAGTCTGCCCTCTGTCCTACAAACCTTATTTCTTACATTATAAACCATACCAAATAACGTACTGTTACCTGAATACATCATGCTGTTTTGTTTCTCTGCCCTTTTTCTGTGTTTATTACCTTTGCTTAGAGTGCGTTTCCCTCTCTTGTCTGCTTTTGAATTCATGCTGTCCCTCATCCCCCACCCCCTTTTAAATCTTTATTTTGGCAGTTACTTCCTTCTGTAATTTTTTTATTTATTTGTACCTCTACTTTGTTAAACTAAAACAATTTGAGAAGTATCACATCATATGCATTCTAGTATTCCCTCATAATGTTCAGTATAATTATTTTTTATAGAGAACAGAACCTCACTTTACCAATTTTTGCTGTATAATTAATTATTTAGAACCTTTTCCAGTGTATTGAAAATTTTCACATGTAAAATAGAAAGATGTGTGAAAAAATAGTCTGGACACTGAGGTATTTTTTATTTATTATTTTTTATTTGAATTTGTCTGCTGTTTTTATTTATATATATATATATTTTTTAAGTAAAATATGTATTTTAATATTTCTGAAAGGTTTATACAGTAGGTCCAGATTATGCCCATGCTGAAGCTCGAAAATCTCCTGCACTTGATGGCAAGGTGGAGCGAGATAGTGAAGGAAAAGAAGTAAGATACCCTGTTATTCTCAATGCACGAGAGAAATTAATTGCTTGGAAAGTCTGCCTTGCATTTAAGGTAAGATGTTATGCAGGCCATATAGACCCTTGTAAAAATTCTAATTTTTTTTTTTTTTTTTGAGTAAATGAGATGTTATTTGGGTTTATAACAGGAGAGATCAGCAGAGAAAATAAAGTGGTATATCTGAATGGTTTATGTACTTTTCAAGGGATTCTTGTAGTACCATTAATATTAAAAATATATAATAAATGAAGACCTTTGTTTCTCTTTATTCTTTCTGTATTATATAGAAGGAAACCTTGTCAATTTATTCAGAAACTACAATTACAGAGGAAAAACTTAACTGAAACAGTAGAATTACAGGAGTATTATTTAACATACCCCTATAACCAAAACTGGTTATAAGTATCTATTCAGAGTTGATAAATGATTTTTTTAAATAAAAAATATCATCAGTCTTCTAGCCTTTGCAATTGATCCTTTAGCCTATTATATATAGTAAAATATGTTCATGAAAGCTATACTAATACACTTCTTAAAGAAAACTTTTTACTTATGACATTTGACTAGTTCTCTCAATCTGTATTATTAGACTTTGCCTGTACTGTACAGTAAAGATTTAAATAGAGTAGTTCAACTTGCATCTAATAAAGGATAAACTGTACCTTGTTGAAGCCTTGCCTTGGATATGTAACTTAAAGACTAGTGTACATTACTGGTTATTAAATAATAAATAAGTTCTTTGTGTTTTAATAATTTGAAGTCTCTCATGGAAGGAATCTTAGCCTGAAATATGTTTTAATAGCTTTATTTGAATTGTTTTAATTTTGTAATACCAGGATCCCAAAAGCCTTGACTTAAAATCACATTATACCAATATGTGATATATGAATATAAAATGTAGAAGATCAGAAAATTCCTGGAGCCCAAGCAGGAAATTCATACCTTTCAACTGTTTTCTCCCAAATAAAGTAAATTTATTTCAGGTGCTCACACCTGATGAGCACCTGTGGTTGTGGTTATCAGGGTTTAAAAGATTCATGGGGATAATGGGACATTTTCTCCGGGATATGTCTTCAAAACTTTCTCCTGTTTATTTATTTATTTATTTTTTGGATTAAAATGATATAATTTCTACTAGCACAGAATTTATCGAAGCCTTTAAAAATTTTTACTTTTGTTTTTTAATAAAATGTTAATTGAAGAACTTCTTGATTTCTTGGCCTCTCTAGTCCCGTAAGCATTATTGTTGTACATCTACTTCATAGGAAGAACTTAAATAATCATATGACATGTATATTTTCAGAGTATTCAAGTTACAGATAAGTAGTTTCTTTGTTTTTACTTACTATGAAGTAAACTGATAAACAGTAATATACTTTTAGGCAGTTATAAAATTTGATGTGTTCTAATAAGACTGGAAAACTAAGTCATAATTCAAATGGAAATTTAAAGTTTATAATTTATTTTAAATAGCAAACAGTTTGTGGCTTTGATCTGTTACGGGCCAATGGACAGTCCTATGTCTGTGATGTCAATGGCTTCAGTTTTGTGAAAAATTCCATGAAGTATTATGATGATTGTGCAAAGATACTTGGGTAAGATTTTCTTCTTTATATTTCTTCCTCTTTACTTTTGTTACAGCTAATGCATACTAGTTATTCAGAAACCAAATAATGGTAAACGTCAAGTGATCAGGGTTTTGTAAACACTGCAGAGTAAAAATCAGTGTTCATAAAATGACATCCCCAAAGACCATGCCAAATTCTGAATTACACTTTGGGTTATGAAAGACAAATCAATATATGACCAGTATAGATAAAGGCTTAAAGGTATTTAACTTCATAGATTTAGAAATGCTGTAACAGTGATTTTTAGTGATTATTACAGTGGTTATTCATCAAAATGGCTAATTTATTTGATTATTTTGTTTCTCAAGTTTTTGATATGTAATTATAGTACTTAATGGTACAAAATTAACCAGAATAAGTAACCAGAATAAAATAGAAATATTTGGAATTTAGAATTCTTTTGAATGATTCTGCTTTCTACACGCATATGTTACTTTAAAATAATCTCATGAGATTATGAAGTGAATATAAAAGAAATTATTGCATATAGAAATGCCATTTTTATATTCTTTGACTTATTTTCTTATATCCTGATTTAGACGACTTGAAAGACAAGAACTATTTTTAAACCATTTCAAAGTATATTTGACAAAGCCGTAAAAAACTTACATTTTAAAATGTATTTTAATAATTGGGGTCAGCTGTTATAGTATATTTCAAAGGTTTGTGAACTTACTCTTAAAGTGAAATTTGGGGGAGCTTACTAAATTTTAGCATAAATAAATGCTAAATTTAAACAAAACAAAAAATGTCTTATAATTACTTAAACATGTTTTCATTATTAACCTTATTAGCAAAGAGTAGTAAGAAATTTGTTAAACATGAGCAATAGTGTTTAAAATAGCTTTGCAGGTGATAAATAAAAACTGAAAGAAATGATCAATGGCCACACAGAAGAGATAATCTTGGATTTCAGAATCTTTGTAAGTAGATACGCAGTTACAGTGATTTACTTGAATCCTATGTAATTTATATTTTTAAAATGAGAGTAAATAAGTAAAGCCAAATTCATGACATCCTGTTAGTGTGTTCTATACAACAGTTTAGCACTGCTGATCTAATTTTTCTTCATCAGGATTGATTTTTTAGGTTACTTTTTATGTGCTGTATTCACATAATCACTAGATAGTTTGACTTTAACTCCTATAATACTCAGTTATTTGTCATTAAATACCCAGGTTTGTCTTAAAATGAACTAGTTTAATTTTTCTTTTCTTTTTCTCTTGAAGGAATATTGTAATGCGAGAGCTTGCTCCACAGTTTCATATCCCCTGGTCGATACCCTTAGAAGCTGAAGATATCCCGATTGTACCAACTACATCTGGAACTATGTAAGTTTAAATATTTTCATTTAGAAACTCCTTGGGTTTTCCCCATTGGTTTGTGCTATTACAGGGAAGATTACATTTCTGAATAATTATTAGACACTCTACTGTGTATGTTTTCATATGATTGACTTTGCAGATGGAGAAATAGATTATATGCTTTTACATGGGGCTATTTAGACTAAAGATCTTTTCTGTTGTTACAAATAAAATCCTGAAAAATGCTTAGATAATTAGAGAACTATTGAATTAAGCCATAAGAATAAAGGAGGTGCCAGCAGATGTGCTCCCTAAAGGTTCGTGGTCAGTGGTCATACAACTTTGGTGCTCTCAGCATGTAAAGGAAAAATATACAGTTATATCTTGAAGTAAATTAATTAGACCAACATTGCCAAAGTGTTTCATAAATTCTAGTGAAAGTTACTGCTTGAAATTCACCTGTCAGGTGAGTTGACCAAATGCTTCATATTCCCAGCTTAGAGCTTTATGTTAACGTATTAAATATTCTTAGGAGTCCTGATTGGGGCGGAGAGGAGGACAAAAATACTTAATTTTGTTTTTAAACCAATATTTCCAAACTTATTTAACTCAAAACATGTTTTTGGGTAACTTATTCTATAGAGTTGTGTTCTGTGTCTCACAGTTTGGCAAATGTTAAATTATACCCTACCATTCTTGCTAAGACAGTTTTATCTTCCAGTAACTTGAGTTTGATATATTTTTCTTCTTACGTGCGCAAGATAAATATAGCAGCTTTATCTTGTTTGATTTAATGAAATCTCAGTCTATAGTGATCTATGCTACAGGACAGATAATTAAGGAAGTTAGGGGATTACAGTCCATTTACTTTTTTTTTTTTTAATATTTATTTAATTTCTTTATTTATTTTAACATCTTTATTGGAGTATAATTGCTTTGCTATGGTGTGTTAGTTTCTGCTTTATAACAAAGTGAATCAGCTATACATATGCATATATCCCCATATCTCTTCCCTCTTGCGTCTCCCTCCCTCCCACACTCCCTATCCCACCCCTCTAGGTGGTCACAAAGCACCGAGCTGATCTCCCTGTGCTATGCGGCTGCTTCCCACTAGCTATCTATTTTACATTTGGTAGTGTATATATGTCCATGCCACTCTCTCACTTTGTCCCAGCTTACCCTTCCCCCTCCCTGTGTCCTCAAGTCCATTCTCTAGTAGGTCTGCGTTTTTATTCCCGTCCTGCCCCTAGGTTCTTCATAACCATTTTTTTTTCTTAGATTCCATGTATATGTGTTAGCATATGGTATTTGTTTTTCTGTTTCTGACTTACTTCACTCTGTATGACAGACTCTAGGTCCATCCACCTCACTACAAATAACTCAATTTCGTTTCCTTTTATGCCTGAGTAATATTCCATTGTATATATGTGCCACATCTTCTTTATCCATTCATCTGTCGATGGACACATAGGTTGCTTCCATGTCCTGGCTATTGTAAATAGAGCTGCAATGAACATTGTGGTACATGACCCTTTTTGAATTATGGTTTTCTCAGGGTATATGCCCAGTAGTGGGATTGCTGGGTTGTATGGTAGTTCTATTTTTAGTTTTTTAAGAAACGTCCATACTGTTCTCCATAGTGGCTGTATCAATTTACATTCCCACCAACAGTGCAGGAGGGTTCCCTTTTCTCCACACCCTCTCCAGCATTTATTGTTTGTAGATTTTTTGATGATGGCCATTCTGACTGGTGTGAGGTGATACCTCATTGTAGTTTTGATTTGCATTTCTCTAATGATTACTGATGTTGAGCATCCATTCATGTGTTTGTTGGCAATCTGTATATCTTTTTTGGAGAAATGTCTGTTTAGGTCTTCTGCCCATTTTTGGATTAGGTTGTTTGTTTTTTTGATATTGAGCTGCATGAGCTGCTTATAAATTTTGGAGATTAATCCTTTGTCAGTTGCTTCCTTTGCAAATATTTTCTCCCATTCTGAGGGTTGTCTTTTCGTCTTGTTTATGGTTTCCTTTGCTGTGCAAAAGCTTTTCAGTTTCATTAGGTCCCATTTGTTTATTTTTGTTTTTATTTCCATTTCTGTAGAAGGTGGGTCAAAAAGGATCTTGCTGTGATTTATGTCATAGAGTGTTCTGCCTATGTTTTCCTCTAAGAGTTTGATAGTGTCTGGCCTTACATTTAGGTAGTTAATCCATTTTGAGTTTATTTTTGTGTATGGTGTTAGGGAGTGTTCTAATTTGATTCTTCTACATGTAGCTGTCCAGTTTTCCCAGCACCACTTATTGAAGAGGTTGTCTTTTCTCTGTTGTATATTCTTGCCTCCTTTATCAAAAATAAGGTGACCATATGTGCGTGGGTTTATCTCTGGGCTTTCTGTCCTGTTCCATTGATCTATATTTCTGTTTTTGTGCAAGTACCATACTGTGTTGATTACTGTAGCTTTGTAGTATAGTCTGAAGTCAGGGAGCCTGATTCCTCCAGCTCCATTTTTCGTTCTCAAGATTGCTTTGGCTATTCGGGGTCTTTTGTGTTTCCATACAAATTGTGAAATTTTTTGTTCTAGTTCTGTGAAAAATGCCATTGGTAATTTGATAGAGATTGCATTTAATCTGTAGCTTGCTTTGGGTAGTATAGTCATTTTCACAATGTTGATTCTGCCAATCCAAGAACATGGTATATCTCTCCATCTGTTTGTATCATCTTTAATTTCTTTCATCAGTGTCTTATAATTTTCTGTATACAGGTCTTTGGTCTCCTTAGGTAGGTTTATTCCTAGGTATTTTATTCTTTTTGTTACAGTGGTAAATGGGAGTGTTTCCTTAATTTCTCTTTCAGATTTTTCATCATAAGTGTATAGGAATGCAAGAGATTTCTGTTCATTTATTTTGTGTCCTGCTACTCTACCAAATTCATTGATTAGCTCTAGTAGTTTTCTGGTAGCATCTTTAGGATTCCCTATGCATAGTATGTCATCTGCAAACTGTGACAGCTTTACTTCTTCTTTTCCGATTTGGATTCCTTTTATTTCTTTTTCTTCTCTGATTGCTGTGGCTAAAACTTCCAGAACAATGTTGAATAATAGTGGTGAGAGTGGGCAACCTTGTCTTGTTCCTGATCTTAGTGGAAATGGTTTCAGTTTTTCACCATTGAGGACGATGTTGGCTGCGGGTTTGTCATATATGGCCTTGATTATGTTGAGGTAAGTTCCCTCCATGCCTACTTTCTGGAGGTTTTTTATCATAAATGGGTGTTGAATTTTGTCGAAAGCTTTTTCTGCATCTATTGAGATGATCATATGGTTTTTATTCTTCCGTTTGTTAATATGGTGTATCACATTGATTGATTTGCATATATTGAAGAATCCTTGCATTCCTGGGATAAACCCCACTTGATCATAGTGTACGATCCTTTTAATATGCTGTTGGATTCTGTTTGCTAGTATTTTGTTGAGGATTTTTGCATCTATGTTCATCAGTGATATTGGCCTGTAGTTTTCTTTCTTTGTGACATCTTTGGTATCAGGGTGATGGTGGCCTCGTAGAATGACTTTGGGAGTGTTCCTCCCTCTGCTATATTTTGGAAGAGTTTGAGAAGGATAGGGGTTAGCTCTCCTCTAAATGTTTGATAAAATTCGCCTGTGAAGCCATCTGGTCCTGGGCTTTTGTTTGTTGGAAGATTTTTAATCACAGTCTCAATTTCAGTGCTTGTGATTGGTCTGTTTATATTTTCTGTTTCTTTCTGGTTTAGTCTCGGAAGGCTGTGCTTTTCTAAGAATTTGTCCGTTTCTTTGTGGTTGTCCATTTTATTGGCGTGTAGGTGCTTGTAGTAATCTCTCATGATCCTCTGTATTTCTCAGTGTCAGTTGTTACTTCTCGTTTTTCATTTCTAATTCGATTGATTTGAGTCTTCTCCCTTTTTTCTTGATGAGTCTGGCTAATGGTTTATCAATTTTGTTTATCTTCTCAAAGAACGAGCTTTTAGTTTTATTGATCTTTGCTATTGTTTCCTTCATTTCTTTTTCATTTATTTCTGATCTGATCTTTATGATTTCTTTCCTTCTGCTAACTTTGGGGTTTTTTTGTTCTTCTTTCTCTAATTGCTTTAGGTGTAAGGTTAGGTTGTTTATTTGAGATGTTTCTTGTTTCTTAAGGTAGGATTGTATTGCTATAAACTTCCCTCTTAGAACTGCTTTTGCTGCATTCCATAGGTTTTGGGTCGTCGTGTTTTCATTGCCATTTGTTTCTAGGTGTTTTTTGATTTCCTCTTTAATTTCTTCAGTGATCTCTTGGTTATTAAGTAGTGTATTGTTTAGCCTCCATGTGTTTGTATTTTTACAGATTTTTTTCCTGTAATTGATATCTAGTCTCATGGCATTGTGGTTGGAAAAGATACTTGATACGATTTCAATATTCTTAAATTTACCAAGGCTTGATTGGTGACCCAAGATATGATCTATCCTGGAGAATGTTCCATGAGCACTTGAGAAGAAAGTGTATTCTGTTGTTTTTGGATGGAATGTACTATAAATATCAATTAAGTCCATCTTGTTTAATGTATCATTTAAAGCTTGTGTTTCCTTATTTATTTTCATTTTGGATGATCTGTCCATTGGTGAAAGTGGGGTGTTAAAGTCCCCTGTTATGATTGTGTTACTGGCGATTTCCCCTTTTATGGCTGTTAGCATTTGCCTTATGTATTGAGGTTGCTCCTATGTTGGGTGCATAAATGTTTACAATTGTTATATCTTCTTCTTTGATTGATCCCTTGATCATTATGTAGTGTCCTTCTTTGTCTCTTGTAATAGTCTTTATTTTAAAGTCTATTTTGTCTGATATGAGCATTGCTACTCCAGCTTTCTTTTGATTTCCATTTGCATGGAATACCTTTTTCCATCCCCTCACTTTCAGTGTGTATGTGTTTCTAGGTCTGAAGTGGGTCTCTTGTAGACAGCATATATATGGGTCTTGTTTTTGTATCCATTCAGCCAGTCTGTGTCTTTTGGTGGGAGCATATAATCCATTTACATTTAAGGTAATTATCGATATGTATGTTCCTATTCCCATTTTCTTAAATGTTTTGGGTTTGTTATTGTAGGTGTTTTCCTTCTCTTGTGTTTCTTGCCTAGAGAAGTTCCTTTAGCATTTGTTGTAAAGCTGGTTTGGTGGTGCTGAACTCTCTCATCTTTTGCTTGTCTGTAAAGGTTTTAATTTCTCCATCAAATCTGAATGAGATCCTTGCTGGGTAGAGTAATCTTGGTTGTAGGTTTTCTCCTTTCATCACTTTAAGTATGTCCTGCCACCTCCTTCTGGCTTGCGGAGTTTCTGCTGAAAGATCAGCTGTAACCTTATGGGGATTCCCTTGTGTGTTATTTGTTGTTTTTCCCTTGCTGCTTTTAATATTTTTTCTTTGTATTTAATTTTTGATAGTTTGATTAATATGTGTCTTGGCGTGTTTCTCCTTGGATTTATCCTGTATGGGACTCTGCGCTTCCTGGACTTGATTAACTATTTCCTTTCTCATATTAGGGAAGTTTTCAACTATAATCTCTTCACATATTTTCTCAGTCCCTTTCTTTTTCTCTTCTTCTTCTCGGATCCCTATAATTCGAATGTTGGTGCATTTAATGTTGTTCCAGAGGTCTCTGAGAGTGTCCTCAATTCTTTTCATTCTTTTTTCTTTCTTCTGCTCTGCAGTAGTTATTTCCACTATTTTATCTTCCAGGTCACTTACCCGTTTTTCTGCCGCAGTTATTCTGGTATTGATTCCTTCTAGAGAATTTTTAATTTCATTTATTGTGTTTTTCATCATTGTTTGTTTGCTTTTTAGGTCTTCTAGGTCCTTGTTAAACATTTCTTGTATTTTCTCCATTGTGTATCCAGGATTTTGGACCATCTTTACTATGCTTACTCTGAATTCTTTTCCAGGTAGACTGCCTATTTACTCTTCATTTGTTTGGTCTGGTGGGTTTTTACCTTGCTCCTTCCATCTGCTGTGTGTTTCTCTGTCTTCTCATTTTGCTTCACTTACTGTGTTTGGGGTCTCCTTTTCTCAGGCTGCAGGTTCGTAGTTCCCGTTTTTTTTGGTGTCTGCCTCCAGTGGCTAAGGTTGGTTCAGTGGGTTGTGTAGGCTTCCTGGTGGAGGGGACTAGTGCCTATGTTCTGGTGGATGAGGCTGGATCTTGTCTTTCTGGTGGGCAGGTCCGCGTCCGGTGGTGTGTTTTTGGGTGTCTGTCACCTATTAAGAGTTTAGGCAGCCTTTCTGCTAGTGGGTGGGGTTGTGTTCCTGTCTTGCTAGTTGTTTGGCATAGGGTGTCCAGCACTGTAGTTTGCTGGTCATTGAGTGGAGCTGGGTGTTGGCGTTGAGATGGAGATCTCTGGGAGATTTTTGCCGTTTGACATTACGTGGAGCTGGGAGGTCTCTGATGGACCAATGTCCTGAAATCTGCTCTCCCACCTCAGAGGCACAGTCCTGACATGCGGCCGGAGCACCAAGACCCTGTCGTCCACACAGCTCTGAATAAAAGGGAGAAAAAAATAAGTAAATAAATAAAATAAAATAAAGTTATTAAAATAAAAAATAATTATTAAAAATAAAAAAAATTTAAATAATAAAAAAAAGAAAGAAAGAAGAGAACAAGGAAACCATAAAACAAATCCACTAATGTTAAGAAGTGCTAAAACACTATACTAAAAAAAAAAATGGGCAGATAGAATCCTAGGACAAATGGTAAAAACAAAGCTACACAGACAAAATTACACACAGAAGCATACACATACACACTCACAAAAAGAGAAAAAGGAAATATATATATATATATATCGGTGCTCCCAAAGTCCACTGCCTCAATTTGGGATGACTCGTTGTCTCTTCAGGTATTCCAGAGATGCAGCGTACATCAAGTTGATTGTGGAGATTTAATCCGCTGCTCCTGAGGCTGCCGGGAGAGATTTCCCTTTCTCTTCTTTGTTCGCACAGCTCCTGGGGTTCAGCTTTGGATTTGGCCCCTCCTCTGCATCGCCTGAGGGCGTCTGTTCTTCACTCAGACAGGACGGGGTTCAAGGAGCAGCTGATTAGGGTGCTCTGGCTCACTCAGGCTGGGGGGAGGGAAGCGTACGGAACGCGGGGTGAGCCCGCAGTGGCAGAGGCCAGCGTGATGTTGCAGCGGCCTGAGGAATGCCTTGTGTTCTCCCGGGGAAGTTGTCCCTGGGTCATGGGACCCTGGCACAGGCTCCGGGAGGGGAGGTGTGGATAGTGACCTGTGCTTGCACACAGACTTCTTGGTGGCTGCAGCAGCAGCCTTAGCATTTCATGCCCGTCTCTGAGGTCTGCGCTGATAGCCACGGCTTGCGCCCATCTCTGGAGCTCCTTGAAGCGGCACTCTTAATTCCCTCTCCTCTCACACCGTGAAACAAAGAGGCAAGAAAAAGTCTCTTGCCTCTTAGGCAGGTCCAGGCTTTTTCCCTGACTCACTCCCAGCTAGCTGTGGCGCACTAGCCCCCTTCAGGCTGTGTTCACGCAGCCAACCCCAGTCCTCTCCCTGGGATCTGACCTCCGAAGCCCGAGCCTCAGCTCCCAGCCCCCGCCCGCCCCGGCGGGTGAACAGACAAGCCTCTCTGGCTGGTGAGTGCTGGTCGGCACTGATCCTCTGTGCGGGAATCTCTTCGCTTTGCCCTCTGCACCCCTGTGGCTGTGCTCTCCTCCATGGCTCCGAAGCGTCCCCCCTCCGCCACCCACAGTCTTCGCCCGCGAAGGGGCTTCCTAGTGTGTGGAAACCTTTCCTCCTTCACAGCTCCCTCCCACTGGTGCATGTCCTGTCCCTATTCTTTTGTCTCTGTTTTTTCTTTTTTCTTTTGCCCTACCCAGGTACGTGGGGAGTTTCTTGCCTTTTGGGAGGTCTGAGGTCTTCTGCCAGCATTCAGTAGGTGTTCTGTAGGAGTTGTTCCACATGTAGATGTATTTCTGATGTGTTTGTGGGGAGGAAGGTCATCTCCATGTCTTACCCTTCCACCATCTTGAAGGTCTCCCCTCCATTTACTTTTATCCCAGAGTTAGCATAGTCATCTCAAGAGAAGAAGCAGGTATTGTGTAGCTTAATATTACTCCCCCTTCAGCCTCTTAAATTCTTTTTAGGGTTTGATTTGATAAAATTAAGACTAGTTGTTACAAGCACTATGCTTCATGGAGAATATCTTAAAGTGGTAAAAGATGGTTCTAAATAAATAATTAGATGTATTAGCCTGAATTATATAACACAAATCTTTGTCAGAAAGTTGAACGTTATTTTTAAATTTTAGGATGGAACTTAGATGTGTCATAGCTGTCATACGTCATGGAGACCGAACACCAAAACAAAAAATGAAAATGGAAGTGAGGCATCAAAAGTATGTTTAAAGGGGAATAATTTAACCCTTCAGAGATAAGTTAAGATTTCTGATAGGTGCTTAGTTATTTTGATTAATACCTCATATAGGAAAACTGTTTACCACTACTTGGCCATTAATATTTAAACCACTGGAAAAAAATAAAATCCAACAAAATCCATTTTAAATTGTGTATTTTAGCGTCTGAAAATTACTGTGGCAATATCCATATATGGTCATCATCCTGACCTAGCTTTTATTTATTGTTGTAAATATTCAGTCTTGTGTTATTATTCTCTTACATTGCTTTCTGAGAATCATTAACTTCTCAGCCTTCTAGATGAAAATTAGTAGAATGAAAGTTTGTTACTTCTTTTCAGTTAATCTAGTGATTATTAGTTTGATACGGTTTAGGAAAATACTAAGTTTTATCAATCAAAGTAGAGGAGCAACATCATATAGTGAAAGAGGGCACACAGTGAGTCCATAGACCCCAAGTCCCATATCTATTATTAATTATTGTTTTAGTCCCATATCTATCATTTATTGTAATTATTTGTTTTAGTTTATAGAGGTAATATTGTTGCAAATGCCTAACAGTGCTCTGTCTTTCTTATAAGATTCTTTGATCTTTTTGAAAAGTGTGATGGATATAAATCTGGGAAATTAAAGCTCAAAAAACCAAAACAATTACAGGCAAGTGCATCTGATTTCTTGTTGGGTTTTAAATTGCTAATCGCAAAGTTACATAAAAATTCAATTCTTTATTTATTTTACAGGAAGTGCTGGATATTGCACGACAACTTCTTATAGAGTTGGGACAAAATAATGATTCTGAAATTGAAGAAAACAAGTCTAAACTTGAACAACTTAAGACCGTGTTAGAGATGTAAGTATCTTTTTGAAACCCATAATTTTGGTAACTACTTATAGTGCTTTTTTTTTTAATATGTGTGACTTCATGTTAATTTCCTTCACAGTTTGAACTTTTTTCTCTTTATCACTGGAGCTGAGGAGAAATTAGTGGAAGTCTAACAAGAATTTTATTTTCACCAGTGAGAAAAGAGATTGTTGTATTGAAGGTTCTGTTTTAGTTTTAATTTTGATGAGAAGATCAAAAGAGGGCATCACATTTAGATCTTGTATGAAGTACTACTTAGGATGAAGGCCACATTGCTAAGTTAACCACAGATTCAGTGCTGTTTAAGTGAAAAATAATTTTGAACTATGTTTTAATCAAGTGAAATTGGTACCACCAATATTCCTCTTATAAGCTTTATTTCTTTGACCACTTAAAATCGTTATTTCTTTTATTTTTTTAAAGACACATACATTTATGTTTTTATATGTTTATATACTTTGGCATCTATTCAAAATTCTCCAACTTTTAAAGAGAAACTTTATTGTATTTTTATTTTTAATGTGGTTAGAATAATTACCTAGGATACAGATTTTGTGCTAGGATATTTTGAAGAATTCAGCAAGGTAATTACAAATAGGAAGCATTAATATGTAAGATTTAGTTTTTGTCTAGGTGGATTTTAGTTTTTCTTTAGGAGGTTGCATTGCATGCTTATTGAATATTGTCTGTTCTGTTTGCCACTTTATTTTTCAGGTATGGCCATTTTTCTGGAATAAATCGTAAGGTCCAATTAACCTATCTCCCTCATGGTTGTCCTAAGACATCTAGTGAAGAAGAAGGTATGTCACTATTAATGCCTATTGTGTTTTATTTATATGTAGGGACTTACTACTCGTTGTTGATTACCTTTGTAATCTTCTGTCTAATAGTTTAGGGGTTGGCATGCTGAACAGAGGAAAAATAACATGGAGTTGTGTTAACTATGCCTTCTATCCTTTAAATAAAAGATGTTTTACTTTTTATCCTTTAGGTAAAGGGTACCTTTTATTATTTTGAAAACTGCTTAGGACTTCTCTTTTACTCTTCTGAAAGCTTATTTATTTATAACTAAATGTTACTTAATGGGTCCCTATCCCATACAGGGTATACAGGAAGAAAACTTAAGAACTATGAAAAGACTGTTTAAAAAAATACGTAATCACCATATTTCTAAAATAGATATTTTTCTCCACCCAATAAATCAGAATAAGCATTTAAAATTAGTCTCCTAAGAGCAGTGAGCACAAAAGTTCATTTACTTTTCAAAAGAAAAATGGGCAGGGGTTGGGAAGCCATTTTACGGAGAAATGGAGATGCCCAATACAATAATGATAATAATAATAATCAGTCTTGCCTATCACACTGGCAAAGTGTTTTCTTATTTTGTTCTTTTTCAAATGATAATAAAGAATGCTGATGAGAGTACAATGTGACAGGATTTCAGTTTACTGGTAGGATTGTAAATTGACATAACTTTTTTTTTTTTTTTTTACTTTGTTTTATTTTATTTTTGGCTGCATTGGGTCTTTGTTGCTGTGCGTGGGCTTTCTCTAGATGTGGCGAGTGCGGGCTACTCTTCTTTGCGGTGCGCCGGCTTCTTATTGCGGTGGCTTCTTTTGTTGCGGAGCACGGGCTCTAGGTGTGTGGGCTTCAGTAGTTGTGGCTTGTGGGCTCAGTAGTTGTGGCTCGTGGGCTCTAGAGCTCAGGCTCTGTAGTTGTGGCACACGGGCTTGGTTGCTCTGTGGCATGTGGGATCTTCCTGGACCAGGGCTCCAACCCGTGTCCCCTGCATTGGCAGGCAGATTCTTAACCACTGTGCCACCAGGGAAGCTTTGACATAATTCTTTGAAAAGTAATTTGGCAATATATATCAAAATTTCAGTGGACTTCCCTGGCAGTCCAGTGGTTAAGCCTCCACTCTTCCACTGCAGGGGACATGGTTTCGAGCCCTGGTCGGGGAACTAAGATCTGGCATGTTACGCAGTGCGGCTGGGGAAAAAAAAACACTTCAGAAATTTTTCATATGCTTTGACCTTAATTCTACTTATAAGAATCTATCCCAAGGGGGTAATCAGATATTGAGGGAAAGATTGTTCTATAGGGATATTCATAGTGGCATTATTTATAGTAGCAAAAATTGAAGTAATGATTATTTTAAATGCAAACAAATTTGATTATGTTGATCTTTATATATTCTAAAATTTGATATATTGCTCTTGTCACACCTTGTGATTAATAGCAACACAGATTAATTTTCTATATTTTGATGTTTATATCAAAATCCATAAACAACTATAATTAACAAGTCAATTAATTACCTTTCTATAAATGAATGTTGGCTTGCATGGTAAAGCACATACAACTACTAACTAGCCCCAGGGGAAAGGGTGATTTTCTATCACTTTTAATGAATCATCAAATTCTTTAGTGCTTATAGTGCTAATTTTTAAATGACCTTTGTTTCTGTAATCCAACACAGATCTTAGGACGTGATAAAGAGCAAGTCAAAATTAAATATAGAAACTCAGACCTCCCCTATATCTGAGAAAATACTTTGGTCTGGAACATACAGATTCTACAACTCCAAATTTAAAAAGCTGTTCTTGGCTATATTTTATTGTATATGTCACCCATAAGTTTAAATTATAATAAATATTAAGCTCTGTCATCTCACATCTTCTTGAAAGTTATGCAAATCACTGATTACTAATCATAAAAATGTGTATATCTTCTTCACTTCAGATAACATTAACTTTTATGTGACAGCACTGCAGGAGGCTCTTAATGTAAAGCCAAGATCTGAATCCTGTCATCAAGGAGCTCTTAATCTAGTATATGTAGTACAACTAAATACATTGGGCAAATACCATTGCTCTCATACCACTGAGGGCAGGGAAGGGAGAAGTTTCCTTTTAGAGAACTGGGAAGGAGGCTTCTTTCTAGAGTGTGGGAGAGATTTTGAAATTTTAGTAAGATTTTAACAGGTGGAGCAAGGGGTATTCCTAGCAGAAGCAACAGCCTACAAGATACGTATGTTTAAGGAACAAAATAATTTACATAAGGGCCATATTCCACTGCAGAAGAGACACAAAGAAAAAATTAATCTTGAAATATGTCTGTTTAGAAGAAAAAAACTTGACATTTGCTTTATTCATTCACATGTATCTTAGACAGCCGAAGAGAAGAGCCATCCTTACTTCTGGTTCTAAAATGGGGAGGAGAACTAACCCCTGCAGGCAGGGTCCAGGCTGAAGAACTTGGAAGAGCTTTCAGGTGTATGTATCCTGGAGGTCAAGGTAAATCTTGGAGTTTCTTTAATTCAGTTAAATTCATACATCATATTTTCAAATCCTAATTCTGAGATGTTATTAAATATTTATAGAAATACAGTGAGATAAAAATATAGCTTAAGTGATTTGAGGATTTATTTTCAGGAGATTATGCAGGATTTCCTGGTTGTGGTTTACTTAGATTACATAGTACCTACCGACATGACCTTAAAATATACGCCTCTGATGAAGGACGAGTCCAGATGACTGCAGCTGCTTTTGCAAAGGTATAAATAAATGTTTTTTAGAATTATTAGAATTTTCATCTAATATAGCATTTTAAAAGATTTTTACTAAGGTATTATTTTAATATTCTAAATTTGAAACTTCTAACTAAAGCCCTGAAATGGCAGTGACAAATTGCATTATTAATAAAGTTTATTGTAAATAGTAAGCTTATACCTTGTGAAATTCAGCATGTAACAAGATAATTATTAAGATACCTTCTATTTTGCATACTAATTCTTAATCTGTTTTGGCTTTATTTTATGTATTTAGGGGCTATTAGCTCTAGAAGGAGAACTTACACCCATTCTTGTTCAGATGGTGAAAAGTGCAAACATGAATGGCCTTTTGGATAGTGATAGTGACTCTTTGAGCAGTTGTCAGCAACGTGTGAAAGCAAGACTTCATGAAATACTTCAGAAAGACAGAGATTTTACTGCTGAAGATTATGAAAAGGTGGGTCTTACCAAACTCTTACATTGTCAAATATTACATGCACATACACATAGAAAAGTGCATAAAATGTAAACTTAGAGCTTATCATATTATAAAGCAAAGAGTTGTATAATCACTACAGAGATACAGAACGTTGGAACAACTCTAGCCTCTGTGTGTCCCTTCCTAGTTGCAGCCCCTTCCCTATCTGCTAGAAATAATCACTATCCTAACTTTTTATAGTCTTATACCCAGAATGCTTATTTGGCTAAGTATGTATCTGTACCTACCATAGTCTCAGTTTGGGGTATTTTTTAAGCTTCATGTAATAGAATGTTTTCTTTTATGTCTGGCTTCTTTTTCTCAATATTATGTTTGTGAAATTCATCCATAGTTTTGAGAATTTTCAGAATTAATTTTCATTTCTGTGTAGTATTGTTTTCAGAGGTTGGCAAACTTTTTCTGTAAAAGACCAGATAGTAAATATTTCAGGCTTTGTAGATCACATATAGTTGCTTGTTGCATATTCTTTTCTTTTTTAAACCACCTTTTAAAAATGTAAAAACCATTTATTAGCTCACAGGCTATCACAGGTCATGTTTGGCCTAGTTTGTTGATCCATATTCTATTTTATGAGTATATGCAAATTTATATATGCTTTCTAATATTGTTATAGTTTGGGGCTGTTATGCTAATACTGCTGTGAATATCTATATATGCCTCCTAGTGTATATGAGCATATGTTTCTCTTCGGTGTATTCTAGGAGTGGAAGTGTTGTGCCCCACAGTGTGCTAATATTTCGATATTAGTAGATGTCAAACTGTTTTCCAAAGTCACTGAAGCAATTTATACTCCCACCAGAAGTCCATGGAAATTGTTATTCCTCTACATAGTCTCTATTCTTGGTATTTTCAGACCATTCAATTTTGCCTATTCTGAAGGTGGATGTATAGTAGTACCTCATTGTGGTTTTAATATTCGTTGACCATTTAGGTATCTTCTTTCATAAGGCCTGCTCTTCAAGTCTTGTCCTTTTTTTCTACTAGTTGCCTGTGTTTTTCGTATTGAATAGTAGAATTTCTTTGTTTATTTTGGATATGAGCTCTTTGTTATGTGTTCTAAATACTACCACCTACTCTGAGCCTTAATGATTTCCTTTGATAAGCAGAAATTCTTATTTTCCATGTATTTCTTTTTTTTTTTCCCATGTATTTCAAGGTCAATTTTTTCCTTTATGTTCAGTGCATTTTAATGCATTATTTATAATACCTTTTTCTAATGTGGGGTCATAAGATATTCCCATATATGATCTTCTATAAACTTTACTGTTTTTCCCTGCACATTTATCTACAATCTAGCTAAAATTGACTTTTGTGTGTGCTATTAGATAAGGATGTCAAAATTGATGTTTTCCCCCCAACCATATGTACATTCAGGTGTCTCAACACCACATACTGAAAAGACCATCCTTTCCCCACTACTCTGTAGTGCCAGCTTTATCATATGTGTGTTCTCTATTTCTAGAATGTATTCTTTTGTTGACTCTTAGGCCATTGAATAAGATCTCCCAAATCCCACATGGGTCCTTCTTCAAATTCTTCTTGGCTTTTCTTGTATTTCTGTATAAATTTTAAAATAACCTGGCCCAAAATCCTGTTGGAATATTGATTTAGATTGCATTAGATCTATAGTTTGTGAAAACTTACATCTTTAAAAAAAAATTTTGTGTACTTGTAAGCGCTCCCTCTAAAAAGGTTACTGTCTGTTGCTGCTATGTACAAATAGTTTTTTTTAATATTTACTTTATATGTGTCAACTTTATTGAACTTATTTATTAACTTAGTAATTTATCTGTAGATTTAAAAAAATCTTTTCAAAGCATATCCCCAGGTTTTTGTCTTCCTTTCCAGTTCTGATGTTTTTAATTCTTTTTCTTGCTTTACTTTAATAGCTAGTACCATCGAAGTGATAGTAAATAGAAGTGGCTTTTCTGTTTTTATTCATATTCTCAAAGGGAAATCTTTTTAACACTGTCCATTAAGTATGGTCTCTGTAGATTTTTTTAAAGCTACTCTTTTTCAAAATAAGGAAAATCCATTCTACTCCTGTTTTCTTAAGAGGTTTTATCATGACAAGTTTTTAAATTTTATATTTTCTTATCTGTTAAACATCATATGATTTGGGGGAGAGGCTACCTTGGTTCCTAGAATAAGCTCATTTAAAAAATATATATATATATATATCACTGGTTTGGGTTTACTAATATTTTTGGTTAGGAGTTTTACATCTGTGTTCATGAGTCATACTGACCTTTACTTTTTTATTCTTGTTGTCTTTGCTGCTTTCAATATCAAGATTATGCTGTTCTCATAAAATTAGTTAGAGAGTCCTGTTTGGGGGGAATAATTCATGTATATATGTTTCAGTAAATGTTTGGTAAAATTTACTGGTAAATCCCATGGGCATTTTCTTTATGGGAAAGCTTGTAATTGTGGTTACCAGAGTAATTTAGTAGTTTCCATTTATTATATCTTGTGTCTGTATTAAGTTACATTCTTCTAGAAATTTGTGTATACAGTCCTCTTAAGTTGTTTGTAATGTCTGCAAGATCAGTAGAGATATTCCTTTTTGTTTCATAACATTGTACAGTCTTCCCCCCCCCCTTTTTTTTCCGTGATCAGTTTTGCCATAGTTGATCAGCTTTATTAGTCCTTTAAAAGAACTGTCTTTCAGATTTGTTGGTTCACTAAATTATGCACTTGTTTTCTATTTTATTAATTGTTTAATATTTTATTCCTTCTACTTCTGTAATTTTATTTTGCTCTTTTTCTAATTCTTAAAAACTAATGTCACTAGATGGATGCTTATTAACTCATGAATGTTCAATCTTTTGTAAAATACACACTCTAGGCCATAAATTTCCCTTTATGCACTGTTTTGACTGTTCATAAATTGAGGTTTATGCCATCTGGGACATTTTCTAATTTCCTTAGTGATTTCTTTGATCATACATTATTTAGAAGTGTACTTTTAAAATTTCCAAACCTATGCATTTTTGTTATATATATATATATTTTTTTAAATTAATTAATTTATTTATTTTTGGCTGTGTTGGGTCTTCGTTTCTGTGCGAGGGCTTTCTCTAGTTGTGGTGAGCGGGGGCCACTCTTCATCGCGGTGTGCGGGCCTCTCACCATCGTGGCCTCTCTTGTTGCGGAGCACAGGCTCCAGACGCGCAGGCTCAGCAGTTGTGGCTCACAGGCCTAGTTACTCCGCGGCCTGTGGGATCCTCCCAGACCAGGGCTCGAACCCGTGTCCCCTGCATTAGCAGGCAGATTCTCAACCACTGCACCACCAGGGAAGCCCTTAAGTTATATTTTTGTTATTTCTAACTTTGTATCATTTTGGTAAAAACAAAAATTCTTGCTGATTTTTTTTTTGGTCTGTTTTTTCTTTCTTTACTGTTGTGTGTTAAAATTTCCCACTATAATTGTGGATTTTTCTTGTCTTTGTAATCTCTTAAGCCTTGCTTTACATGTTTTGATGTCATGCTATTAAATGCATACAAATTAAGAATTGGTATATTTCAGTCAGTATTTTTGCCTCAAAATTTACTTTGAGATTAATATAGCTACAACAGTTGTTTTTTCTTTTACTTGGTGTTTGTACAGTATCTTTTTTATCTTTTAACTTTCAGTCTTTCTGAAACTATACTTTTAGATGTATCTCTTAAAATCTGCATATAGATTTTAAAAAAATTTGTCATGAAAATCTTTGTTTAGGACAATTATTTCATTTATATTATAAATTACTGTAATTTGTATATGAATCTATTATCCTTTTAAGTGCTTTATATTTATACTGCCTATTTTTATTTTTCTCTCCTTTCTTGCTTCATTGGAATTGGTACTTTTTATTTATTTCCCTGGTAGTTTGAAAATTATATTTGATTTTACTGTTTGTTTTGTCACTACCCAAGAGATAACAATAGGCTTCTGTGACATCTGCAAATTGAATGTTTACATCATGCTTTTATCCTCTTCCTGGACAAAGCAAGGACTCTAGAACTAAAGTGTTTTTCAAACTTACTTGACTAAGAATCATCTGGGGTCTTGTTAAAAATGAAGACTCCAGTTTACCCCTTTTTGAACCCTAAATGCAGAGTTTACCATTGTCTCACCTTTGAAAATCCTGGACTTCACTTTTGTCCCCTTAACCTGAAAGGATATTAAAGCTCTACTCTTCTTCTCTGCTGTCTATTCAGAATCAACAAATGTCTCCAATGCAAAAACAGCCTTAAAAGCCAGTATCATTCTCTGGATCTCTGACCTATGAGTTTGGTTTCCATAATTCTTAATATCTTATCTCTCAGATACCTTAAAGCAGAAGTATAGAAGTTCTTTGCCCAGGATTTTTACTAATCTTCAGTGGTTAGATTGGCCTAAACTACCTAGTTCACCATAACAAGAAGTGGAATTCCACTTTACACTTTTATATTTATACAAACTTATTTGATGGGGTTAAATTACTTGCCAAGCAAAGTTTCAACAGTGAAAATTGAAACTATTTGTCATTAATGGCTTTTGTTGACTTGTAAAAAATCTCATCACAAAGGCATTTACATGGTGGTTAAGAGCACAGCTCTTCAGCCAGATTACCTGCTTTTTTATCTCATGCTTTGCATACTAGTGGTTTGATCTTAGGGAAGGTGCTTTAACCTCTGTTAAGTACCTCATCTGGAAAAAGTGATGAAAATAATAATCTCAAGGTTATTACATGTCAATCAATATATGTCAAATGGTTAAACCATATTTGCAAATACCAAGTGAATCAGCAAAATGTCTGCAAAATGTTAGAATAAAATCTCCTTGTAAGTTAGAGTACTTCTATTAGATTTTCCCTGTGGATAATCTAATGTTAGCTAAGGTTTAGGATTTTTTTAACATGAAATTTTGTGGTTTTAATTTCCTCCTTGATCTTATTTCTGTATTTTGGGGGTCATCTTAATTTGTAGTTTGAAGTTATTCTCCAGCTACTGGAAAATTTTATGTATTGTTCTCTTGGCCAATTGAGCATAACCAGATGTAAAAATATATACTCTATTCATTTGTAGCTTACTCCATCTGGAAGCATTTCTCTTATCAAATCAATGCATTTAATTAAAAATCCTGTGAAGACCTGTGACAAAGTGTATTTCTTGATACAAAGTTTGACTTCTCAAATCAGACATCGAATGGAAGATCCCAAATCATCAGGTAAATATTTTGTTTTCCTTAGATTAGAAAACAAATAAAAAGCACTATCCAGTTGCTATAAACATTTTTAAATAAAATGCGCCAATCATAAAAAAATCAAGCCTTTAATGCTATATCTAGCATTAGATAGGTATGTCTAGGTATAATTTGAGTTAATATATATTCAGCAAAAAAATAATAGTGAAGTTATAATTGCTTTTATCTGTGGTAGCATGAAAGGGATAATAAAACATTTTTATTTGGTTAATTATGTAGCATTACTGTACAGTTCAGCAGCAAATAGGCAGCATAATAAGAAGGAGCAAGCAACAGGAAGGTGATCAGTGCTCTGGCTCTGAGATTAGCTTAGTTCATAACTTGGGCAACTAACGTATGTAACATATGGAAGGTCTTCTATAAAACCAGTTCCTAACCCATGTATTTATACCTTTATTCAAGTCTACAAAATATATAGTTGCTAATGGTATATGCCTATGATAACATTTCCTAGCTTGTTAACAATTTTACCTTTGATATTTAAGAAGTTTCTAACTACCAATTTTTAATATATATTCTTTAACTGATTTTTAAGTTTAATATACTAAAACTGTTATGTTGTTTTAGATATTCAGCTTTATCATAGTGAGACCTTAGAGCTCATGCTACGTAGATGGTCCAAGTTGGAGAAAGACTTTAAAACAAAGAATGGAAGATATGATATTAGTAAAATCCCTGACATATATGACTGTATAAAATATGATGTCCAGCATAATGGTTCCTTGAAATTAGAAAACACAATGGAATTATATAGGCTTTCAAAGGCATTAGCAGATATTGTTATCCCTCAGGTAAGTAATTCCTACATATCAATTTTCTTGTACTGTTATATAGATACTTTCAAAAAGTCTATCAGTGGATAAAAGATAGTTGGTTTTTGTGTCCCAGTAAACCTATAATTTTAAAAAGGCGAGTAACTAATTATGAATTTATATTTTAAACTTTTTGTTATATTAAATCATTGTTTGTTTTTTTAATAGTTTGTAGTGACTTTTTAAAATTTAAGAATTGATACTCTTAATAATAATATGCTAACAACAAACAAGACAACTGAAAATAGGATGGGATAAATCACTTAAGTATTTATTGGGCATTTATTGTGCACCTACCAGCTCTGTGCTATGGGAATGTGTGCAAAGTGGGAGAAAAAGGTAGTTGTGTACCTATATAAATTTTGGAAGTTTTTTTTACTTTATGTGGAAGTATTTTGAAAATAATATTTAGAGGCCAGGATGTAAGTAGTTATTTGTGGGGTGTGGTAGAGGTGGAAGGGGGGCCTTTTCATTATAGGAGAGTAAAAATAGAGGTGTAACCAAAATTCAGATAACTGAAATGTAATTAAACAGGGAATCAGATGATAATAAAGAGACAGGTGACAAGACAAGTTGAGATAAGAGATGTGTTAGAAGAAAACAGTTGCAGATGCCCTTTGGAGAACTTTTTTCAACTCAATTACTAAAAGATCATTTGGACATTGTAAAAGGGAGATTGGAGTAAATCACACATTCCAACTGTGAACCAAAGTTAAAAAGCAGGAAAAATGAAATACAGTTGATTTTTGAACAATGTGGGTTTGAACTGTAGTGGGTCCACTTACATGCAGATTTTTTACAATAGTAAATACTACAGTACTGCACGATCCACATATCCACAGGTGAATCTGCCATGGATGCAGAACCACAAATAAGTTATTCTCGAATTTTCAATGGTGTGCAGGGTTGGTGCTCCTAACCTCCACGTTGTTCAAGGGTCACTGTACATGAAAAGTGTAAAGATTGTATATAAAAGTAGCCTCACTTAAAGATACTCATATATAGAAAACAGTGGGAAGGTTCCTTAATAACTAAAAATAGAGCTATTTTATGATCCAGCAATCCCACTCCCATATATCCAGAAAAGATAAAAACTCTTAATTCAGAAAGATACATGCATTCCAGTGTTCATAGCAACACCGTTTACAATAGCCAAGACATGGAAACAACTGAAGTGCCCATCGATGGATGATTGGTTTCAGAAGATGTGGTATGTGTATGTATATATACATATATATATATCTACACACATATACATATATATACATACACACACCACATACATATACACACACACCATGGAATATTACTCAGCCATAAAAACAAAATATTGCCATTTGCAGCAACATGGATGGACCTAGAGAGCATCGTACTAAGTGAATTAAGTCAGAGGAAGACAAATATTATATGATATCACTTGTATGTGGAATCTAAAAAAATAATACAAATGAATCTATATTAAAAAGTGGAAACAGACTCATAGACATAGAAAACAAACTTATGGTTACCAAAGGGGAAAGGGAGAGGGGGAATGATAAAGAGTATGGGATACACACTGCTATACATAAAATAGATAAGCAACAAGGATTTACTGTATAGCACAGGGAACTATATTCAATATCTTGTAATAACCTATAATGGAAAATTATCTGAGAAAATATTGGATTGGCCAAAAAGTTCGTTCGGTTTTTATGTTCTAGAAAAACCCGAACGAACCTTTTGGCCAACCCAATATATAACTGAATCACTTTGCTGTACAATTGAAACCAACACAATACTGTAAATCTACTACAATTAAAACTATACTTCAGGACTTCCCTGGTGGCACAGTGGTTAAGAATCCGCCTGCCAATGCAGGGGACATGAGTTTGATCCCTGGTCCGGGAAGATCCTACATGCTGAGAAACAACTAAGCTCATGTGCCACAACTACTGAGCCTGTGCTCTAGAGCCCGCAAGCTGCAACTAGTGAGCCTGCGCACCACAACTACTGAAGCCCACATGCTCTAGAGCCCATGAGCCGCAACTACTGAAGCCCGCGTACTCTGGGGCCTGCAAGCCACAACTACTAAGCCTGCGTTCTGCAACTACTGAAGCCGGCACGCCTAGAGCCCGTGCTCCGCAACAAGGGAAGCCACCACAATGAGAAATGCATGCACTGCAATGAAGACCCAGCGCAGCAAAAAAACAAAAAAAAAAACTATACTTCAGTGTCCTTTTCCTAATATTCACAGAGTATCCAGGAAAAACTAGAGACTTTGAAAAACTGGGAATTCAGACTGCACAACTTACCTATAAGTATTTCTGTACATGTTAAAGTTTAGCTTATTCTTTCAGCGTGAAAGAACAACTATTTATTTGTTTGGTCAGTATACATGATATAGACAGGTTTAAGTATATTGTATAAATCAGTGATTTGAAGATAAATTCTCTTTAAAAGAGGATAAAAATATCTCATACTGCAGGAATATGTCTTTGGGCCTCACTATAAGAAACATAGACTTAGAAAACAAGGACTTAGTCTCTGACAACATCTTTCATTTGCTAAATAGAAGAGAAGTTTTATTCTGCAAAAGAGGTTTTATTTTACACAATAAAAAGTTGTATTTTTATAACAGATAAGATATTTTAAGATTAACATCAAAATGAACACACTAAATTCTGCAGAACTCGGTTTTAGCTACATGGTATAGATATTATAGAACTAACACTGATTTCATTATAACTCGTTCGGTAAAGTTACTAAATCAACATCCATCTTTGTTATGAAATTCAAGATAGAGAATTCATTCAAATTTTACTTACTAGTAAATCTGAGAAAGAATGGTTACTCTTAATTCTGGTAAGCATGTAATTAGTTTGCATTGGAAGTATACATAAGACTGATTATTTTTCATCATTTTGGATTGCTTTGACATTATTCCAAGCTCAGTGCATCTTAGTTGTACTTATTCTCACAATGAAGATTATTTCAAAGTATACTTTTAACAGATAGGCTGTAAATATGTGACCCTCTAAAATATTTATTGTAGCTATATGCATTTTTCAAGGTAGGCTTTCAGTATATCTGAATGTTTCACCTACTCAGTGGCTAAATAAATACACTAATGATTTATTAGCATAATCATGTCTGTGTTGTTACATGGCTTATTTAATCTCAAGCCTCTTCTTTCTCAGTTATGTATACTAAGCATTCTAGAATTGGGAATGAAAAGTTTGTTTCTAAGAGTTGGGCTCAAAAGAAAACTTAAGTATTAATGAGTTTTAGATGATAATTTTTCCTACTTACATAGTGTCTGTATTTTAGGTACATTAGTTACATAGCTGAAGAAATTTCCACCATCTCCTTGTAACTTAAATTTTTATAATGAATTTTTTTAAAGCATTATAATTAGAAGAAACACTAAAGATTAGAGATGGTTAGGAAAGATTTGAGACATCATTTGTATCACTCAACTTATCTGTCATGCTCAGCTATTCTCAGTCTCACTTATAGTAATTGTCTTATGATGCAATTAGGTTAGATTTTCTCAACAGTCTGAGAACTTATTTGAAGACATCTCCAATTATTTATCTTGGATAAATTATCTTTGAAGTCTTAGGGCTCTTTGGACAATATTATGCCCAAGCTTCCAGGAATCAGTCTTAGTTTTGTTCAATTCATAATTAAATTTTATAACTTTAAAAACAAAGGTCTTTTTATTATGCTTTCCTCGAGTTCCAAGATTATAAATTGAGGAGAGGACAACTTGGGATTTACCTCCCTAACTTTTTGCTTTGACATTCCTTATTGTGGCAGAAACTTGGGATTTCTTCCTTTTTAAAGAACTGTTGAATTCAGTTAAGTAAATATTATGCTTTGTTACTTTAGTCTCCATGGACAAGATTTAGGTATTTTCAATCACTGAACAGATACCTCAAATTGTAAACATACTTATAGTAATTGTAATAAAGCTGTAATTTGTAATGGAAAAAATGAGAAATTTGCACGTTTACTTGACAAAGAATATTTCAAGCTTAGAGACTTGATGACTTAGTCAAATAGTGTAATATTTTGACTAGATTAAGAGAGTATTGCTATCTTTTCAGGAAAAATGTATATGTGTTCTGCTATGTCTCCAAAAAATCAATTTTCACTCTTACATTGCATTAATTCTTATAGCTATGGTGTGTGAATTATGTAATTCTAATCATATGTAAGCTTAAGTATGATCAACATGATTTTTTAATTACTTTGAGAATTAATAGTTTTAATTATGGTAGATATTTTTGCTGTGATAAAATCAACTTTTAAGCCTCAGTGCTCAGAAAATAGCCCTGATTTACAAATGATACTTAAAAATTGGGAATTCCCTGGCGGTCCAGTGGTGTGGACTCTGCGCTTTCACTGCCAAGGGCCTGGGATCAATTACTGGTCGGGGAACTAAGATCTTGCAAGCCGCACGGCGTGGCCAAAAAAAAAAATGGTACTTAAAAATAATCACAGTGGAATGTGACATCAGCATCATGGTGGTGTGACATGCTCCCTTTGTCTCTCCCCTTCAATCTACAACAGTAAAACATGCATAACTCAACAAAGGTGCCTCTGCTCAACACACCAGCATGCCACAAAATTCCATACATCTGTATACCTGAAAGTGGCTGGACTGAAACATATAGAGGAGGTGGAACCAGGGGAACAGTACAGGCGGTACCTGTGATCCCAGACTCCTAGCCACAGTTGGCTGAGCCTGCAGCCTCAGAGAACCCAGGAGCGGTGGCACACACGATTCCAGCCTCTCAGCTTCAGTGGCATCCATGGCCACAAGGAACCGGGCATTAGTGACAGTGGGGCCTGCAACCCCAGCCAGGGAAGTCCCTGTAGCTCTCACTACCCCCTGCAACTGCCCGTAGTGGCAGTGCCCTTGAATGCTACAATCCTGGACACAGCAGGGGTACCTGTGACCCTGGCTCCCTCCCCCACCTTATTGGTCCCCTTGTAATGGTGGAGCCTAAAACCTTTGAGACCCTGAACACCGTGGAGGTGCCTCCTCTTCCAGTGCCCTAGGCAATGACACCAGCACCACCAGCAACAACAAGGCACCAACGACCCTGGAGGCACAATAGCGACAATGAGCACACCGGGTAACAACTCTAGCAGGTGTGGTGGAGTGTCAAAAGTGTCATTTCTCAAATATGACCAAAGGCAGCTCACGTAAGAAAAACCAAAAGCTTGTGCTATAGTGCAACCTACTGGAAAAGAGAAAAAAGGCCTCTAAATACTAATCTGTTGAATTGTGAGAACGAAGTTTAAAAAAACACTTTACTTAAAGAAGAAAACTCTTCACACTTCAAACGTGCCAGCAGAGGAACATAAAACACCATAAAGAACCACGGTAACACAGTATCACAAAGAGAAAATGACAGTTCCCCAGAAACTGAACTTAAAGTCTTGGAATATTGCAAACTAACTGGTAGAGAATTCAAAATGGCTATCATTTAAAAAAAAAAAAGCTATCATGAAGAAACTCAACGAGCTTCAAGAAAACTCAGAAAGGTAGTCCAGTGAGCTCAGGAATAAAATGAGTGAATAGAAGAAATACTTTACCAAAGAGACCAAAAAAACTCTTAAAAATATGTATACCTGATTCACTTTGTTATAAAGCAGAACCTAACATACCATTGTAAAGCAATTATACTCCAATAAAGATATTAAAAAAAAAAAACCAAACAGAAATTCTGGATCTGAAGAATTCAAGAAATGAGATGGAGAATGCATTAGAAAGTATTGGAAATAGAGCAGACTATAAGGAAGAGAGAATTAGCTTGAAGATAGAATTATGGAAGTGCTACAGGTAGGAGAGGAGAGAGAATTAAGATCTAAAACAATGAGGGAATTCTTTGAGAACTGTCTGATTCTATTTGGAAGGGCAACATCAGGATGCTGGCTGTCCCAGAAGGAGAAGAGAGGGAGAAGGGAACAGAAAGTTTATTTAAAGAAATAATAACTGAGAACTTCCCAAATCTAGGGATGGAACTGGATATACAAGTTCATGAAGCTAAAAGAATTCCTAAATCCCTAAATGGTGAAAAAACTGTAACCTATCCCTCTAAGATCAGGAGCAACACAAAGATGCCCATTCTCACCATTCTTATTCAATATAGTATTGGAAGTCCTAGCCAGAATAATTTGGCAAGAAAAAGAAATAAAAGGGATCCAAATTGAAAAGGAAGAAGTTAAACTGTGACTATTGGCAATGATATGATTTTATGTTTAGAAAACCCTGAAGACTCCTCAAAAAAACTGTTAGAAGTAATAAATACAGAAAAGTTGCAGGGCATAAAATCAACATACAAAAATTTGCCGCATGTCTATACACTAACAACAAACTAACAGAAAACGAAATTAAGAAAACCTCATTTACAATCTCAACAGAAAGAATAAAGTACCTAGGAATAAATTTAAGCAAGGTAATAAGAGACCTGTGCACTAAAAACTGTAAGACATTGTTGAAAGAATTTGAAGACCCAAAGAAATGGAAAGATATCCCGTGCTCGTGGATTGGAAGAATTAACATTGTGAATGTGACCATATTACCTAAAGCAGTCTATAGATTTAATGCAATTCCTATCAAACTCCTAGTGACATTTTTCACAGAAATAGAACAAAAAATTCTAAAATTTATATGGAACAAAAGACCCCAAATAGCCAAAGCAGTCCTAAGAAAAAAAGAACAAAGCTGGAGTTATCACACTCGCTGATTTCAAATTATACTACAAAGCAATAGTAATCAAAACAGTATGACATTGACAGAAAAGCAGACATGTAGATGAATGGAACAGAATTGAGAGCCCAGAAACAAACCCGCACATATATGGACAATTAGTTTATGATGAAGGAGCCAAGAACATACAATGGAAAAAGCATAGTGTTTTCAATATAGTATTGGGAAAACTGGACAGCCACATGCCAAAGAATGAAACTAGACCACTATATCACACCATACACAAAACTCAAAATGCATTAAAGACTAGAATGTAAGACCTGAAACCATAAAACTAAAAGAAAACATAGTATGCTCCTTGAAGTTGGTCTTAGCAATATCTTTTTGGATATGTTTCCTTGGGCAGGGAAACAGAAGCAAAAATAAACAAATGGGACTACATCAAACTAAAAAGCTCTGTACAGTAAAGTAAATCGTCAACTAAATGAAAAGACAACCTACCGAATGGGAGAAGATATTTACAAATCATATATTCAATTTGGGGGTAATATCCAAAATATATGAAGAACTCATACAACTCAGCAACAACAAAAAAACAACCTGATTAAACAATGGGTAGAGGAGCTAAATATTTTTCCAAAGAAGACATACAGATTGCCAGGAGGCTCATGAAAAGATATTCAACATCACTAATTATTAGAGAAATGCAAATCAAAACCACAGTGAGAGATCACCTCAGGCCTGTTAGAATGGCTGTTATCAAAAAGGCAAGAAATAACTAGTACTGGAGAGGATGTGGAAAAAAGTGTGGTACACTGTTGGTGGGAATGTAAATTGGTGCAGCCACTATGGAAAACAGTATGGAGATTCCTCAAAAAATTAAGACTAGAACTACCCTATGATCCAGGTATTCCACTTCTGGGTATTTATCTGAAGAATATGAAGACTCTAATTCGAACAGATACATGCACCCTGTGTTCATTGTGGCGTTATTTACAATAGCCAAGATATGGAAAGTGCCCATTGATGAATGGATGGATGAAGAAGTAGTATATATAATACAATGGAATACATAAAAAAGATACAATCTTGCCATTTGTGGCAACATGGATGGACCTTGAGGGTGTTATGATAAATAAGTCATTCAAAGAAAAACTAATACTATATGATTTCACTCAAATGTGAAATATTAAAAATTTTTTTAAATAAATGAACAAACCAAGCAAAACAAACATGTATTTATAGAGAAGAGAGTAATAATTACCAGAAGGGAAAGGGGGTGAATTGAGTATAGGGGGTAAACTGTATGGTGATGGGTAGAAACAACTTTTGGTGTTGAGCATACTGTAGTTTATACAGAAGTCAAAATATAATGTACGCATGAGACATGTTATAAACCAATGTTACCTCAGTAAATTAAATAAATAGTAAAAGAGCCTCGATGGTATGATGGAAGATAAGAACATCTAAAGATTATATTTGTTATTAAGAGTCTTAATTGATATGGCACACATTTATTGAAGTTTGAAGATCATTTCTTTGGTGATTGTATTATGAAATGCAGAGGATTCTTTATAATAGCATTTGCAATATAAAGTCCAATGATACTCTCATTAAATATCACCACATAATAAGCTTTCAAATATCTTCATCTGTTATTTTAATCAGTTCTTTTTATGGCAGAAATATTATAATTATAAGAGAACTTGGGTATCTAACAATTAATTATTTGGTCCTAGTTGGTTGTGGCAGCTTGCTTTTTCAGCTCTACAAAATATGTCACTGTTTTGAAGGGAAAGGTTTTTTTTATTATGAAAGTAATATATCTTTGTTATAAAATTAGAAAATATAGATATAGCCAAAAAAAAAAATCAGTATGCCATTACCAACTAGAGAAAAACATTTCACTGTTTTGGAAAATTCTAAAAGGCCTTTTCCCTTAAATTCATGGATAAAATTTTTTTCATAAATTCGTATATATAACAAATGTATTCTTTGCAAAAATGGAACCAGGAAATGCATACTATTTTATAACCTGATTTTATTTTCTTGGCATCAAGAAATTTTTTCCAAATCAGTAAAGCTAAATATACTTCATTTTTCCTAATGGCTGAATGATGTGATGTAATAATAACTATTTAACCAATTTCTCACATTTGGAAATGTGGATTCTTTTACTTTCTTTCACTCTCCTTATACATATGTCTTCTACATACAATCAAGAAGATTTCCAGAACTCTTTTACCAGTTTTGTTACAGACTAGCAGTGTATGAGAGTGCCTGTTTCATTACACCTTGCTAATAACAACAGAAAAATTTCCTTTGATGATTTTAATTTCAACATTTTCCTTTTGTTTAAACATACATACACAATTGCATACATATTTCTTTTTTTCATACCAATTTCACAGTCATCTATGTTGGTGAGATTATTTAACCAACCAAGCTTTTGTGTTTAAGGTAAATGACCCAAGAGGTTCCATTTTCATACGTCTTCCATCTAATCAATCAGCCTTTTCTTTATTAGGCAGTTTTGAGATTTATTATCCATACTAAAGTTTTGCCATCTGGGAAGTACCTGATAACAGGAAGTAGCCTTTAAATACAGGTATCCCAGAAGGAACTTGGAGAGAAAGAGTGTGCCTATTTCTTCCCCCTTTTCTACTCTTCCTTCTTTCCCTCTCTGTCCCTGCCTCCCTCCGCCTCCACCCCACTTTCTGCCCTCTTCCTCATATACCCTCTCTTCCCATCTACACACACATCACAGATTTTTTTCTTATATCAGGTCATTTTCTCATCTACCCCTTTGAACTGTAATTTTTATTATAATTACTACAATTACTATGTTTTCTTAACACTTTGGATTGTAATTCCTCATTTAATTAACTTATAATGGTTATAGAGCTCATTAAGTTTGATAATTTCATGGCATTTTTGGCTAACCACTAGTTAAAACTTTTACAGTATTGGCCAAAGGCTTTTAAATAATTTGTTAACCTTTTTAATCTTTGACATCCAAATAGACAAAAATTTCATGGTTTCAATTTATATTTCTTTCTGTATGTTTATTGACTATTTGTTCTGTGCTTTAGTGTTTGTGCCCTTAATCCATCTTTCTTTTAGGGTTGTTTCTACATTTAAAACCTGAATGAGTTGAATACTGTTCATAAAGATTACATTCATCCATTCATCCTTTCCTCTTTAGAAATTACTTTCTTTTTCATTTCCACCAAAAAAAAATTCTTCTAATTATACTCAATACTTTGGGGAATAGTGTACTTGAAGTTGCAGAAATGTAAACTAGGAACATTGTATAATGTTCAAAAGAGGCTTAATAAAAATACTTGTCGCTCACTAAAATTCTTAAATTTAGTAGTACCTTTATTGGAGTTCTTTATTATTATACCCTTTTTCTAATGTTGTGTATTTTCTGCTCAGGAATATGGTATAACTAAAGCTGAAAAACTGGAGATTGCCAAAGGCTACTGTACTCCTCTAGTTAGAAAAATTCGCTCAGATCTTCAAAGGACACAAGATGATGACACTGTAAATAAACTCCATCCTGTGTAAGAGACTGTACTGGTATTTAAGTCTATAGGCATCTGTTTTTGCATTCTTCAAATCTAATTACTTTTTAATGTTCCTATGGCTAAATCAGGAGTGTATCACTTGGCACCCTGTGGAAATAAATATTACCTAGGTATTTCTAATAGTTAACTTCCAACCAAGGTTCTTTTGGGCTCCAAATTGGAGAAAAAACTGAGGCAAACAGGGAAAGGTGATGTGTGTTATCATTCACATGTGATCATCAGTGATCATCCTCATTCAGCAGTATTAACATCTGTGAGCTTCTTTAGTGCTATGACCTCTTTCATTGTTAATAAAGGTGCTTAAATGACCTATTTACAGTGAACTTGACTAATATTAACACTTCTTTGACTAATCTCAGTGGTCCCAGTTAGTTCCAGTTATCTTCATGTTAGAGGAATAGCTGCTAAGATAACGCCTCAATTGTGATTGGAAGAGTGATAGATTTGCTTACTATGTTCTTTTACTTCTAGTAAGATTAAATTCCATTTTACAAAATAATTTCATTAGTTAAGTTTTAACTGCATGGTTACGTTTTAACACAGTCTGCTCCTTACTTTAGGTATTCCAGAGGTGTTCTGTCACCTGAACGTCATGTCCGTACCAGATTATATTTCACCAGTGAAAGTCATGTACATTCTTTACTGTCTATTCTTCGCTATGGTGCCTTATGTGATGTAAGTAGAATAAGTTATATAAATCTATTTAACAAATATGTGTTATTGAATTTGTAATCGAATCACTAACACCATTTTTTACTGTGCAGTTTTTAATAATTCATTATTTACCATCATTTGTCAAGGGTCTACTGTATACCAAGCACTCTGCTAGATGTTGGAGATAATGACATGTTCTCTTCCCTTTGGAGAAGATCCATTTAAGCAAACAATAATACAAAATATTGTAGGTGATGTTACAGGCCAGTGGCAGTGAGATAAAGAGAAGCTGATGAATTTGCATTATTTAGGGGTTAGAATCAATAGGACTTGGTGTTTGGTTGGACATTGTGACTCTTATTTACTGTTATGTAATGAATCATACCAAAGGTTACTGCCTTAAAACAACCACAGTCATTTTATTTTTCTCTCTCATGGTTTAAAGGCTGACTGTGATCAGGCAGTTTTGCATTGGGTCTCTCGTGAGGTTGCAGTCAGACAGTGGCTCGGGCTCAAGTCATCTCACAACTTTCTTCTCACGTCTGGTGCTTGATGCGCTGGCTGTCACGTGGGACCTTGGCTGGGGTTGTTGACAAGAATACCTACAATGGCCTCTTCCGGTGACCTGCTTCCTCAGAACATAGCAGCTGAGTTCCAAAAGTGAACTTCCTAAAAGAGCAAGGAGCAAGCACAAAGAATTTTTATGACCTAACTTATGAAGTTATGTAGTATCACTTCTGCTGAGCTTTTTTGGTGGAGGCAGTCACAGAGGTCCATCCAGGTTCAAGGGGTGGGGAATAGACCCATATTACTAGATGAGTGGAGTATCACTGTCACTTCTTATTGTAAGATGAATACTTGGGATTGGATGTATTTTGGTGGCCATATTTGGAAAACAGAGTCTATCACAGTATGTCCATTACCCACACAATCCATATTTCTCCCTCATGCAAAATTCACGTAATCTCTCCTCCAGTATTCCCTCAGGCTTATCTATTATAGCATAAACTTGACATCCAAGATCTCATTATCTAAATCAGGTCCAGGTATGGATGGGACTCCTTGGGCAGAGCTCCTTGAGTGCTCAAGAGAACTCAATCTCATTTCAAAGACCTGTGAACTGAAGATACCAATTGTCTGTCCTTCATACATTCGACATACAGTGGTGGGATAAGCATAGAATAACTGCTGTAGATAACCTTTTCAAAAGAGGGGAAAACAGAAGGTACACCATGGTCACTGGTCCATAGCAATTTTGAAATCTGCTTAGGTACTTACTGCCCATTCCTTAATTAGGGCTCTGTCATACTGCCAGGGAGTTGTTTATAATGGTTCATGGCTTCATACTTTGGGTTCTTGGTTGCTTCATCTAGGTCATCCTTCCTTTTCCATAAAAAGTAGCTCACATTTGCAGCTAAGTAGTTTTCTTTAACCTGCTTCCTGTCCAAGGAAGTTTGGGGATCCAAAGGTCTGTTTATTTTTAGTTCAAGATGGTATAATTTAAAAAACAAAACAAAAAGGAGTAATTTATAATCTACTTTATTAAACAGTTCACACCCACAAATCTTAAGAATAAGCCCATTTCTACATTGGGCTCCCTCTGTGTCTACTGAGGGATAGTACTCAGCAGTCCTTATTGCTTAATAGTGAGTATCTGAGAGACATGCTAGTAAAATCCTGAGAAAGTCTTTGCGTCTTTGAAAGGTCTGTGAGCCTTAAATCTTTCTGAAGTCTTAGCGTTTTTACAATCACACCCATGTCTTCATGACAGATTCCTGCGTTTCTGTTCTTCCTGGAAGCCACTTTTTAACTATAGCATTTTTTGCTCTCTGGAGAGGCTAGGAATGAGAAACAGTTTTATTTCTGAACTCTGCAAGTCTTGGCTCCTTTAATTAACCATTTCCCTGTAGTTTATCTCCCTCCTCTCATAGTTCATCACAGGCAGTGAGAAGAATCTTGGTGGCCTTTTGAGAATTTTTCCTGGAACTTTTGTTAGCTAGCTCATTGAGTTCCACAGTCTACAGGCTACAGTGTTTCTACACTTTATGCCACTACATAGCAAGGGTTCTTTTTCCTATAGTTTCCAGTAACATTTTTTTTTAACCTTCCTATAGTCCCTCACCAACAACCTCCTCAGTGCCCTTGCAGGCTTTCACTAACACTCTCTTTTTGAGGCATTTTAACTTTCACCAACACTCTCCTTGAGGCCCTTTCTTTGCTTACAGGTGTGGAAGGTAAGAAAGAAAAGAGAGTCAAGAAAGGTTCCCATATTTCTAACAGCATCATCTACAAAATTACCCATCATTCACTGAAAGTAACACTTGGGGGAGTATCAGGCATTAGAAGGAAAGTAATGAGGTTAGATAGCTTGAATTTGAGGCACTAGTAGGCTAGTCAAGTGAAGATGACCAGTAGTATGTTTATATGTAAGGCTAGAGGTTTGGGTTAAAGGTACAGAGTTGGGAAGCCAACATATTAATGATGGCTGAGGCAGTGGCTATTAATAAGATTCCCAGGAAGTTTGTATTTGAAAAAATTTAAAAAATGATGTTTTAGAGATTGGCAGTGGAAGTGATAACCAGACAGACTTAGAAATTTTAATATCCCCTTTCTTTCTCAGTACACTCAAACCACAGATTATCTAGAATACAATGTCACTTCTATTATATATCAAAAATATCTTTTCAGCCATCTCCAAACTAGCAAAAAATAAGAATTAAAAAACTTTTTCTATGTATATATTGGCATATACATTTATACACATCTATAAAAAAAAATCTTTAAAAGAAAATGAATTCAACTTTGTTTTCTTTTGTACTTTTTAAAATAAAGGGCAGTGAAATGTATGAAGATTTGGTGTATGTCTCCTGATTCTTAATTTCTCTTATCATTGGGCCTTGATGAATAGTTATTATCAGAGTTACCCTAAGACTATGTAAGTGTTCTGTTCCCATCAAATTTTCCAATTCATATGTTCTTTTCTCTTGTTTTTATTTCTTTTTTATTCCTTAATAGAATAGCAAAGTGGCATCCCTCACATACATATGAGGATTAGTGGAGATTTAATAAAAGAAATAGAGAAAAAAATGACCCTTAATTAGCAAGGCAAGAGCTTATATATCCATTAGTAATGATGGAATTGTTTTAGGGGAGGAGAGATACATCTCTTATGTGGTCACCTTTTAACTTTATTGCACTTATTTATAAGGTAGAAAGAACATAGAAGATGTAAGAATGGAGAGAAAGCCTATAATTGGAGCATAATAGTGAGTGATGGATAAAATTGTAACATAAGTTTGGAGAGGCATGCCTTGAGGAATCTAAGAGGATTGGGAAGCCATTAAAAGGTTTTGAGCAGGGAAGTGAATGGCTTTGGTTGCTGTGTAGACAATAGATAGGTAGA
This sequence comes from Eubalaena glacialis, assembly GCF_028564815.1. Classification (NCBI taxonomy): domain Eukaryota; kingdom Metazoa; phylum Chordata; class Mammalia; order Artiodactyla; family Balaenidae; genus Eubalaena; species Eubalaena glacialis. The sequence goes on from NC_083719.1 coordinate 83,998,122, forward strand.
AGTAGATATGAGGAAACCATTTAGGGAGCTATCACAGTGATCTAAAGAAAGATGATGTAGTTTAGACTTAGGGTGGTGGCAGTAGAATGAAAGCTTGTTGAGTATATATTGCATTCAGCTACATTTCTAAAACAAAAGCTGAACAACTCCATTCTCATAAAAATCTGGGGTTTAAAAAAATTACATGTGTTTACTAAAGTGAAAATTAAGATCTATACCAAAATGATGTCCTGTTTTCTAATTTTAAAACTTTTAAAAATTTATTTGAACTATAATTAATTATCCCAACTCATATTATCCTAATAAGAGCCTGTAGCTAATGTACTTAAAACCTTGTTTGGTCTCTTCCCAGTTGAAATTTTTCATTTTTCAATGTAGACTTGGTAAAATCTCTCTCTCCATAATAGACTTTTAAAAAGGTTTGTTAAGGAAATAAGATTATAAACAAGATTTCAAGGAATATATTTAATGATCCTTAATTGTTAAAAAAAAGATTTGTATGAATTCTTGTATATTAATTGTATTCAGGAAGATGCTACAAAATATGTAATTTTATTTGTTCATTACAGCAGACCTAGCAAAGTCTGTAACTGCACCACTGAATTAGATATTAGATGGTGTTCTTATTAATAATGCCATATCACAGAGTCTAATAGATCTTTTCAATCTTGAAAAATTTTAGTATTTAATTAAAACCCATCACTTATAATAATTCACACCTAGTGAAACTCAGTAATGCTATGCTAATTTATGTTTTTCCTATCAATTTTGAAAAAAAAAAGTATATACATCTTTGCACACATCCCCTCCTCAAACACAGACATAGACATACACACACAAACACACACAGATGGAGTTTGTACTCTGGAGTGTTGCTTAAGTTGGGAGCAACTGCTCTAGAGCATTTAGAGGTATGAATAGCCATTTGTTGAAATAAAGCTAAGAATACATGTAATTACACAAATTACATGATGTGGCTTTAACTTTACTTTTCCAAAAACTTCAGAAGTGGAATGCTTCCTCAGAGATATATAATGTCTAAATTTAAGAAGGAAATATGTGCTGAATTTTAAAAAAATAGGTAATCAGCATGTGGTCTTGAGTTTGGGCTTTTGCATTCAAATTTTATTTTTTTAAAACAAAGCATATTCCATACTAAATTCCAAAATATTGTATATCTTACTGTATACAAAAAAATTGTTGGATGCTTTTCTGTATTTGTAATATTTATGACATAAAATGAAGGCTATTATCTCTCATGTACATAAGGTCTAAGTGGACCCTGTTGACTATTGACTGTAGAGTTTGAACTTTGAATAGTTTTGCCTTTTCAGATAGAATTTTCTGCTTTGAATGCTTGTAATACATGTTCTCTAAGATCCCTTTCAGTTCTGATGCTCTTTAATTACATGTTTAAAGACCATTGATTCTCTAAATGCAGGTGGGGTGGTGAAGGAGATGGTTTTAAGAATCTGCCTATGCCTCCTCCTGCTGATTGTTTTAAAATATCTCTATAGTGTTAATGAGGGATATTTACTGATAGGCACTACTTTTATGCGATAGTATTCTGTTTATGAAGCATGACACTATATTAGTTACTTTGGGACTTAGGGTTAACAACTGCCCCTTACCCTTAGAATTCAGTTATAGGTATCATATTTCAAGAGATTCTTTATTTTTACTTTGAGTTATTTTTTTAAAAAAAATTACCACTGGAGTGTCTAATACTACTGCTTAGAGATTTTAAAACTAATTTATTTAAGCTTAAGTAATTTATTGAGATTTAAATAAGTGGAGTTATTTTGAAAGACTGTGTGTATAAGTATTCACCTCATTTGTGTGGTATCAATCAGGATTAAACAAATTACCATAATGAAAATAAAGTGGTTTTAAAGTAACATAATATGAGAAAATGCTTACCATTTACCTTTTGTTCAGGAATCAAAGGATGAACAGTGGAAACGAGCTATGGATTATTTAAATGTTGTCAGTGAACTCAACTACATGACTCAGATTGTTATCATGCTTTACGAGGATCCTAACAAGGTAACAGAGTCTTGATTTGCGTGTGTTACCAGAGGTAAATAAATAATTCGAAGTTTCTCATTTTGAAAGTGTTCTGTAATATTTTTTAGGATCTTTCCTCTGAGGAACGCTTTCATGTTGAATTACATTTTAGTCCAGGAGCCAAAGGATGTGAAGAAGACAAAAATTTACCATCTGGCTATGGATATAGACCAGCTTCAAGGGAGGTAATGAAGAGGAAATTTTCATTGCTTAGTTACTACAGTTCTAAATATAAATGAGGTTTCTTTAAGAATTTTCTATTATGTACTATAATTCTTATCTCAACTAAGTAGCAAGATGGTTTAAATTTCTTGAAGTATGATTTGGGTAGACAACATTTTTACGCATATTAGAATTTTATATTTTATCTTTTCTCTAGATTTTTTGGATTTTTAAGATCAGTACTTAGAATGGATAACTATAATTTTTGTTTTTGTCCCCAAGTCCTACTTGAGGACTAGTCCATTCTTTACTGTGCTAAGCACTTGTTATGAATTACTGCATTTTAATTCTTAACCTTACAAAAGTTAAATATGTACTCAGCTTTAAACTTTTTTTACTAAACTATAATACATATTCGTAAACATACCTAAATCATAAGTGTGTAGTTTAATGATATATCACAAAATGAACACAATTGTAAAACAACTAGCCAGGTTATAGATAGAATATCATTCTAGAAGAACCAGTTGTGCCCCCTCTGTCTCACAACCTCCCTGCCTTCTCCCCAAAGTTACCTACTATCATGACTTTTGGCACCATAGATTAATTTTGTCTATTTTTGGACTTTATGATCACAAATGAAATCACAAAATATGTGCTTTTTTGGGGTGGAGAGTGGGTTTGGCTTCTTTCATTATGTGTTTGAGATTCATCTGTTCTTCATTTTTGTTGCCATGTAGGATTACATTAAATAAATATGGTGCAGTTTATTAATCCATTTCACTATGATGATCATTTGATTTGTTTCCAGTTCAAGGTTTGAAGATGGATGCTTTTATGAAGATTCTTGTTCAGGTCTTTTTCTGAACATACATACACATTTCTTTTGGGTATATATGTAGGTGTAAAATTGCTGGGTTATAGGGCATGCATATGTTCAACTTTTTAAAATACAGTTAAATAACTTTCCAAAGATACTACCATATCTTTATCAGCACTTGGTATGATTAGTGTTTTTAATAAGGCTATTTTGGAGACTATGTAGTGATATCTTGTTGTGGCTTAAATTTACATTACCCTCACGACCAATAAGGATTAGTACCTTTTCTTATATTCATTGGTCATTTGAATATGCTTTTTGTGAAGTGCTACTGGCTAGGACTAGTATGGTGTTGAGTAGAAGTGTTGATACTAAGCATCCTTAGTATCATCCTTGTGCATTCCCAAACTAAAGCAAAAGGTCATGTTTCAAAGTGAACTTTTTGGAATTTTGATTGAAATTACATAAACTCTGCAGATCAGTGTTGAGAGAAATAACACTTTTACAGAATTGAATCTTCTAGTCCAAGGACTTGGTATACAGCTCTGAATTTAGTGAGCTATTCTTTATATGTTCTTGATAAAATTAAGACTTTTTTTAATGTCTTGTATTTTCTTTGTCAGAGTAATTCCTAAATTCTTTATGTTATCATAAATGGCTTATTTAAATTTCATTTTCTGTTTGCTATTTTCATATTGAATTTTAACTCATTTTTATATCGAGATTTTACAACTAACAACCTTACTGCATGCTGTTTATTCATTCTAATAATTTATCCATAGAGTCATTTGAATTTTCTGTGTATATCATCGTATCTGTGAATGATGACAAATGTCCAGCAAAATATTGAATAGATTTAGTGATGGTGGGCACTCTTGTCTTTCAGTGATTTATTAATTGTGATGATTGTTTCAAGTTTTTAGATATCCCTTACCTGGTTGAAGAAGTTTATCTTTATTTTCTATACCCCTTAGTTTGATGAAGGTTTTTATGTACTTCTACTTGGCTTCTTTTAGCTAACGTACGTTCATAAGATTCATTGATGTAATTAGTTTTAGTTTGCCCATTCTTAGTGCTTTAAAATATGTATTTTAGTGTAATTTACCCAATTTATCCGTCCTGTTTATTTATTTTTAAATTTATTTATTTTGTTTATTTATTTTTGGCTGCGTTGGGTCTTCGTTGCTGTGCGCGGGCTTTCTCTAGTTGTGGCGAGCATGGGTGACTCTTGGTTGCGGTGTGTGGGCTTCTCATTGTGGTGGCTTCTCTTGTTGTGGAGCACGGGCTCTAGACATGTGGGCTTCAGTAGTTGTGGCACGCGGGCTCAGTAGTTGTGGCTTGCAGGCTCTAGAGCACAGGCTCAGTAGTTGTGGCACACGGGCTTAGTTGCTCCGCGGCATGTGGTATCTTCCCGGACCAGGGCTTGAACCCGTGTCCCCTGCATTGGCAGGCAGATTCTTAACCACTGCGCCACCAGGGAAGCCCTACCCGTTCTATTTAGATGGATATTTAGTGTAACTTTTTAAAACGTATCTGTTTTCTGTACTATACTGTGAGAGTCTTATAATTTGAGACAGTATCTTATTCATCTGTGTCTTGGCACATGGTACATACTAAATATTCAGTGAGTCATCAAATGGTTGTTATTTAAGTATGCAGTCATCACATTTGTTGGAAATATTTGGCATAGAGTTTGAATTTTCTAAAATTTATAACTTCAGATACTGTTTCAGTTTGTGGTTGAGTTGATGGCATTACTGGTAACAAAACTGATCTCTTTTTTCTTACTGTCATTTATTATTATTGCTTATTTATTTGGGCATTGGATGAAATTTAATTAAGTACTTTGTTTTATATGGCTTTTTATTGTCGTTTTATGGTTTAATTTATCCAAAGAGTATGTATTTCTTGAAGTCGGGAACTCTATCATCTGTCTTACAATATCCAGAATAATACTACGCTGTCATAAGAATTCAATTATTAATTCACTTGAATAAACAAACTTGTATATGTACTGCAAGTGACTACACCAGTTGGTGGTTGAATTTGTTCATCTGAAGAGATTGATTTGTTTTATCTGAATTTTATTATGTTATATTCTTTCTGCACAGAATGAAGGCAGGAGATCTTTTAAAATTGATAGTGATGATGAGCCACATACTTCTAAAAAAGATGAGGTTGATCGAGCTGTGATATTGTTTAAACCTATGGTATCAGAGCCAATTCATATACACAGGAAGTCTCCACTTCCAAGATCTAGGAAGATGGCTGCAAATGAAGTAAGTATATGTCAGAGCATGTCTTTTATTAAGTAAACTAACTATATTTTAATAAAACAGAAAAGAAAATACAGCTTTAATTATCAAGCTTGGGAACCTAACAGATTTTTAATTGTCAACTTTATTTTTCAAATAAATTTTTTAAAATATAGAGGCAGTTAGAAAATACAAAGATTAATTTTAGAATTTGGAGCTTTATAGTTTTCATAGCAAAGTTGAATAGAAATAGTAAAATAAGGCCTTTCGAAGACTTGATCCATTATTTTCTTGTCACTTTAAGTTATTCTAATAAAGAACTTTTTTAAAAGTCTGATTTAATGGATCAGGAATAATTTTTGGTTAAAAGTAGTGAGGAATTGCCAGAGATGCTTCAGCAACAACTGATTCCAATGACACTGTAGATTAAGATGTGAAATTCTGAATTGTTAACCTGATTGCAAAAGTCAGTATAGGAATTTGAAAATTTGATGCTATGGTTGAAAAATTTACCTTTGTATTAAGGTCTATAATGAAATAACTTAGGCTAATTCTTATGCTCACTAACAAAATAACATTTAAATAACTACTAAAATAACATTTAAAAGGAAAGTTGAGCAGTTGGAATAAAGTTTAAGTAAATCTTTAACATCTGTATACATTTTTATACTCTGAATACCTTCTTTTTGGGTTATTTATATTCTCTATAGGATGATTCCCCCAGCACTGATTTGAGATCAGTGCTTATAAATGTTTTCTAAATGCTCGAGTAAAAGTATAAGATAGGAAGAACCATCAACTTTTAAGTTAGAAAAATATTTTTTGTTGATGATTAAATATGCCAATCTTAAGAGTTAGGTATAACATCTAGCAGTTGGTAAGAACATAAACACCAACAAATGAGAATTATGCTCATTTCTATAGCCCCAAATTATCCAAACATATGTGCTTTTGATTCTCAAATTTCAAATGTGTGTGTCCCAATTTGACAATTATGTATAGGAAAAACATCTCAATAAAATAGATTGTTGTAAGTTTACAATGGAAAATGTATACTAGTTAGGGTTCCTGTGAATGGGATATTTTAAGTTAATTATGCGTTGGCCAAAAAGTTCGTTCCGGTTTTTCCGTGCGCTCTTTCGGCCAACCCAATATAAAAGAGGATGATTAACAATCGTAGAATTTGGGATTATTTGTTCTATTATAGCTTAATTAAAGAATGAGAAACCTGGGGTTATGTTCAGTTATCTTTAATTTCAGAAAATTGGGAAATGACATTTATTAATGTAACCTAAAATACCATTTGTGTGAGGGCAGTGATTTTGGTGTTGTTGAACAAAGCAATCTGCAATTCATCAGACTGTTCAGAATTTCTCCATTAAACCTTTTTCTGAACTACAGAAGAAGTCTGTAACACTGATACAGTCAAACGTATTCTGAGTCTTCATTTTGCACCTCATCTGTATTTGTGAAATCTTCAACAAAATCACTGCCCTTTGTTAACTCTTAAAACGCAGAACACATTTATAAACCTTTTTCTCGTAAATACTTAAATAGTTGCTTTCAAGAGATTATTTCTATGCCATGCTAAACTTTTACTTCCATAAGGTAAATTATTCAAGTAAAACCTTGAAGACTTTTTCCAGCGTCCATCATCTCCATGGATATCAGAAGTTTGTACTTCCAAAAGACATACAGAGAAAAAGACTATTCTCTTCATTTTGTGCAAGTAGATTTTACTCTGTCCTCACTGTCTGAAACCTGAACATGCAAACATGTAAAATGAGAATGTTTGCTGCATGTTTTGCCTACTGAACTCTATAAATAATCTTTGGAGGGGGTAAATAAATAGATAGCTTGAAAGTGTAAACAAGTGCAATTTGAATCCTCCATCTTATGATCTCTAATTTTTTTTGTCTGGCAGACAGATTTCCTTTCATACATATATACAATGAAGTCTCTTTAACCCTTTGCAGGATTCTTTAGTGCTTTGGGTTGAAAAGTTTGCCCAGTGTAGCATAAAACCTCTTGAATATCATATTTTTAACATTGCTAAGATAAAAAATTGTTAAAATCTTTCCAGTTCTAAGAGGGAAGCGACAACTATTAAGCAGTATAAATATTTTGTATATTTAAGATAGTAATGTAATTCTCATAATCATTATTACTTACAATTAGATTTATAAGTGATTCCTATCAATCTCTCAAATATTAAAATATTTGGCTCCCAAATTACTGTTTAATAGTTTTTTAAAAATTGATAAACAAATGCAAACAAACTGTATTTTTTTTTCTTTCTGATCATTTGGCTCTGTTGTATCTAACTTTGCATGCTCTGCTTTTTTTTTTTTTTTTTTTTTTTTTGCCCCTTTCTCACTTCCAGGAAGAGAGCCCCCTGAGTGTGTCTAGCCCAGAGGGTACTGGTACCTGGCTGCATTACACCAGTGGTGTGGGTACTGGGCGTCGAAGACGCAGATCAGGGGAACAAATCACTTCTTCCCCTGTCTCCCCCAAATCATTGGCTTTCACATCCAGTATTTTTGGCTCATGGCAACAGGTTTTTAAACTTTACTTCATTAAACATTTTTCCTCCCCGCATTCAGAGCAACAAACAGCTGTCTTTGAGGACATCTAATCCCTTATATTTTACATCAGAGTAAATCCTTCTGTTTTTAAATTTTGAATTCACTTAAAAATGCTTGTAATGTCTCACAATATTTGAGGGAAAGAAACCACTTACATTGCATGTGTTTAACATTTTTACTGGGGGGGGTTTAAATATCCAGGATTTTAAAATTAGTCAATAAATTTTATACTCCTGGAACTTTAGCTTGTTAATTAAAATTTTTTAAATGTAAAGAAATCTTTTTTTGACTTATTTATTCTTTAAAACATTCAGAAATGAAATTACATAATTTTATGGTAAGAAAATTTAATAACCTTTTCCCCCATAATTGAAAAATAGATTCCATTTGGAATTTGCTGAGAATGTGAACATTTTTTTAAATATCAAAATTTATATGGCCCTGTGTTAATTAGCAGGATACATCTAATACTGATGGTTCTCTCCCTCGCTTTCTATTATCTGGAAGTATCTAATAATTACATACAGTATGGGTTTTTTTTAGTTGTATAATATCTTAATGCTCTCTTTAAGATAAAAGGGGACAATGTATATGTGCCCATCAACAATATGCCCCAACAAAAGGGGTCAAAATAAAATTACTTCAGAAGGACTTTTTGTGATGACATTTGGAAACTTAAAATACTATGGGTTTTTTTGGTTTTCTGTTTTTTCACAATGGAAGGTCTGCTCTTACACGTGACTTTTCCGAGAATTTCAGCAATTTCCTTTTGGAAATATAATGCATTGATTGTAGGAAAAGGGATTATGGTATCCATTAAGGCTGTGAATATTTAAAGGTTACTCTGATAAAGCCTGTGCATGGATCAGTAATTGTATGGTGATCTCAACAGTCTGTCTGTCCTTTCTTTTGTTTGTGATTGTTTTTTCCCCCTTCAAATACAGGAGCCGTTTAAGAGTGGGCATTTGGCTTCTTTTAAGAGAGAGTGAAATTATATCAGTCTATTAATTGTTTCTTTTCATCTGTCTTGTTTCATACATGATATTTAATTCTGAATGCCTGCTTCGCACCACTTCATTGCAAGGACCTCATATGAAATGGACTCCCTTCAGAAGGGGATCTTGCATGATCTTTCATAATTTGTGTATTTCTACTAATATTTATCATACAGCTTATTAACCTTTGTCTGTCTGGAACAGGCTGCAAATGAAGTATGGACTTTTTAATTTATTTTACTGTTTTAGTTCATTTATTTTGCTTTCCTTGTGCAGGTTGTATCTGAAAATGCTAATTACTTGCGAACACCAAGAACTCTTGTAGAACAGAAGCAGAACCCTACTGTAGGTATGTGGTCTAAAGGAAGTTGTATTCCAAACCTTAAACTCACTATTTTGCACACATGTAAAACTCCTCAGAGGTGAAAGCATGACCAAATGCTATGCTTTAGTTTTTATTTAACATACACTAATTCAGAAATGTTGAGTCATAAAGCTCAAAATATAAAGTTTTGATGAAATAAATATGAAATAGCATTAATTTTGTTTCATAACCCTTTTGAATGCCCATAATGTAAACTACTTAGTCTAATTGCCAGTGCTCATTTTTAATCTTGTATTCTATAAGTTAAAATCCCAACATGTTTTAATTTAGGAAGGAAACTTCATTTTTCCCAGCTGATAAAGATGAAAATATGCTATTGCATACAAAAATAATCTACTATTCTGATTAAAAAATTTTTTAAGTGGAGAGTGTTTCAAACCCTATCTGGGTATATTAATTATCTTTTTGGTTTTGGTCATCTCTTAAGGAAAGCCAAAGCAAAACTAATGTACAGTGACAATGTTAATTCTTTATTGACCTATATAACATAATTGTTTCTTTGTTAACACTCAAGCAAAGCAACATTGAAAAAGACCTTTCTAAACTTATTTTAGTTTTAAGCTCATGATAGATAAACTACATGAGATAATGACATATTATTTTCTGTAAATAGTTGTCTAAATCAGTTTAATAACAGCATAAATAAATTTCATTATGTTTCGACTATGTATGTACTATATCTCTATACTAAGTTTATGAACCGTCCATTGATGCCTACATACTTGAAAAATCTCTCTTTAATTACATATATGTTAATTTGATACCTTTTGATATTCCCACAGTGTCTTGCCATATACACACACACACACACACGTATGTGTGTGGGTGTGTGTATATATATATATGTGTATATATATATAACTCCTTTCTTTATGTATCATAATGTATCTGATAAAAATTTACTTAATCCTTACCCAGTGGTAAAAGTTTTACTTGGGTATAAAGACTTTTACTACAAGTTAAGCATCAAATTGGGGTCTTATTAATTAAGATCTTAAATCATCTAAGTATTAGGAATTTAGAGTGATTTAGGCCTGAATGACCACTTAAAAGGAATTGTTTCACCTGATCTTCTCACAAATTTCATAATAGATATTGATAACTCAAATTCAAGGGCATCAGGAAAGCTTCTTCATTTACAGATATACATTCAAAAATATTGATTTAGTATGATTTAATTTATGCTAGAAGTTTTTTTATATGGCCTGCTCATGCAAATTGATTGACAGAATTCCTTATTATCCTAAATTAATTTTCATGATAGCGTTTTTTTTAATATGTATATATCTAATTGCTGTGTGGGCATATTATTTTCCTCAAAGAACATTTTCTCCAGTGTAAAATGCCTCCATTTGTACATACGATAAATGGTGGTGGTGATTGTATTAAGTTGACATTAAAAGTGAATTGTGAGCCTGTTCAGGACACTGCCAAATATGTGTGGTAAGAGCCATGTTATTGCATGCTGCATGAATTCCCAATGTGAATAGAAGAACACCCGTTGTTGTATGTATTTTCTCTAACTCCCATCAGGGTCTCACTGTGCGGGCCTGTTTAGCACCTCGGTGCTCGGGGGTTCTTCAAGCGCACCTAACCTACAGGATTATGCTCGTACTCATCGTAAAAAGCTGACCTCTTCTGGCTGCATAGATGGTATGTGCACACATGCACACACAGATTCATACCTACACCCATGCACACACCCATGAGCATACGATATTTCTCAAAGGCAAGCCTAAGGCCACTGACTGATGCAAGTGGAATCCTAGCACCCTTTGCCTAAGTGACTATCAGTGCTCTCTGTTATTCACTACTTGGGTCCATGTTTCATCAAACAGTTAATTGTAGTTAGACTTACAGTACTTGTTCAGTGACTATTTCACTGAAATATGAAATTTAGAACTACATCATGTGTATTCTTCTTTTAAATAGTTGATAAGCCATATTATAAAGAGTAAATCTTTGATCTTTTAAACGTTTGTTCATTATTAAACCTTATTTTATTTACTAGTATTGATCTAAATAAATGAAGTGAATGGAATGTTTATAAGTAGAAGAAAATATCATATTGGCAATATTTTTATAAGAATAAACATAAGATGAGAATATTTTAGGACCCCTAGTAGAAGGAAATCCTCTCATTATTGTTAATACACCTTAAATTATAGTATTCAGAACATCTCTTGAGGCTCACAGAAGCTTGCGCCTTTTGTTAATAGGAGTGTTTATTAGCCCTTTCTGAATTAGCTTTATTTGAAACTTTTTCTCATGTATCCACAAATTTATTTTACTCAGTAAAACATGGCTTTCCCAGAATTGCCAGCTCATCCTGCTTTTCTTTCTTTTGTATATTTCATTAAACACTTTGCCTCTGTCATCAAGCCATTTACTTCTCTTAACCAGTTTTTGGCTTATTTCCCTCTCTCATTGTCCCTTCTGCATGTCACCTAATTCTAACCTCCTTATATATTTGTTTTTCCTCCTCTTTTTTTAAGTGTCCTTCTTTTGGTAGCTGTTACGAATTTCAGGTACCTGTTTTTCTCTTTCTCAGACGCCACACGCGGTTCTGCTGTTAAAAGGTTTTCTATCTCATTTGCTCGACACCCAACCAATGGTACGTTTTGCTTTTATTTTAAAAGATAATCCCCTGCTTCATCCTTTTTTATTTTTCTTCTGTTTCAAAATATGTGGGGTATACAGTATCATTCATTTCTCAGTCCTTAATTTCAATTGGCATACAATTCTAACTTATTATTCACCCAAAATATTGATACTGTCTAGCTCCCTTTTTCATCTGTAATTTACACAATAATTTAGCACTACTCATCAAACTTTTAAATGCCACAATGATGATGAGTTTTAATACTTAATTAGCACCTAAAAATTCCTTCTGATTTCTCAAGTGATCAATCTACGTAATTTAAAAAATACAATTAGTATTATTTATTTTCTTTTTAATTCTTAATAATTTTAATGTGTTTTTCTTCCTAATTTATTTTCTTTTTTTTTGAATTTTTGAATTTTATTTTATTTTTTTATACAGCAGGTTCTTATTAGTTATCTATTTTATACATATTATTATATATAGGTCACTCCCAATCTTCCAATTCTCCCATCCATGATCACATGGTTGTTTCATTGAGCTATTTAACAAAAATACAGAACCACACTTGTCAAATAGCCAAATGAGATGTGTCTTTGCAAACTTCTTGAGAACCAGGGGATGCAGGTTTCACTGTGTAACGTTATTTATCCCTGGCTGTCTAAAGCAAAACCCAACTTGGTCTGGAGCACTCTGAAAACTTCATTCAGCATTCACTTCGTCCTCAATAAAGTGGCAATATGGTTTGCTGCTGTCAAGCAACCAATTTTGGGGGGGTACCATTGCTTTTTGTTAGAATTGGGAGGGCTCCTGATAGGAAGAAGACTAGGCTAAAAATCTAGACAACCAGTTCAATTAAATTCAGTTTTTGAGGCTGAACAGGATGGTTTTGTGGCCATTATTTATAAGCTGAATTTTGCACTATTACGGCTTTCTTACATAGAGCTTTTTTCATGTGGGACAAGAGGGAATATTTACTAATAATTTTTAAATAACTCAGAATCAAAGAATTTAAAAGAAAACATACACATTTTTGCTTTTATTCGGAATGAAGTTGTTTTTATCCATGCAATTTTTTTTTCTTTTTCTTTTTAATTGTAAGTAAGTCTTTCAAAAACTCAAGTCAGGTCTTTCAGAAACTATTATGAAGCTCAAGGATTGAACACAAGTTTGTAGCCATTCTTCTCCTTCTGGATCCTTTAACAGCACACCTGAGTTAACAGTGCACTAATACTTCTTGAAGGTGGAGTAAGAAGATCTAATCCTCAACAAGTGAAAATTTAGCCTTAAAGCTAAATGTGCTTTCCCTCCATTGTAGCTGTTTAAATGCTACTTTTTGAAGAAAAAGGTCCTTATTTGATACAGCTGCAACTTCTAAAGAACCCACATGCATAAGAACTTCTTAGAAGAAAAACTGAAGTCACAAGAAAAACCGAAGTCACAAGAAAACCGAAGTCACAAAATTCTAAAGAAGAGACATTGAAGCTTTAAGACTGACTATAGTTTTTGTACAAAATGCTTATGTGTTTATAGCCAGTATTGCAAGTTTTATTTAGGAGAAATCTTTGTTTACTGAAGCTTAAAAAAAAAAAAAGCTTTTGTTAAGTTTAACAGAAAATAGAGTAATTTTATATTCTTTTGGTTTAGACTTTTTAAAAAATGTGGATTTTCCACACATTGTGTGACTTGATGCATATAAAATGCATCCCTTTCAATTCTATAAATATTTCTTATGGGTTTCAAATTTTCTTTTTTATGCTGTATTGTCTTATCTGTCCTATGAGTTGTCATTTGATGCTTTCTTTTTATTTTCCTTAACTTTCATGTTTTTTCCATCTTAACACATATTATGGACTTACCCCTCCCCTTCATCTTTAGTTCAAAGAACATGGTGAAACAAGTATCTTCTGACAGTGCTTTACCTTATTTTCTGGGCCTCTGTGCAGAACACCTACACCTCTATAGGTGCTGGTCCGTTTCCTCTGTGGAATTTCTAGGCTCCAGTGGTATGTTTTTATAGCTTCTAAACATGACAGCAGGGTGGCTTTTTAAACTGCTGCGCTAACCCTTTCACTGTGCATTAAAGAAAAAGTTTACTAAGGATAGCTGGAAAAAGATGTAGTCCAAAGGGACTTGATTATATTGTCATTTGCCTGTTATAAAATCTAACAGGCAAGTGCAAGAAAATAGTTGTTACAAAAGACTTATAAACATTCTGAGGAAAGGATAAAAAAGCCACAGTATTAAGTTTAGCGTAATGCAAGGAAAGGGTTTGCGCTTATTTGCATGAATCTTGTACTTTTAAAGAAATGTAGTACTTGTGGAAGCCTAATTTCTTTAGTGCTTAACTTAGGTGCTTTAGCTGCTGTTATGGTATTATAGTTTTGTTTTGTTTTAAGTATATGTAATGTTCTGTCATGCTTTGGTTTGCACCTGAAAATCAAACATACCAGTTTTGTTAATCAAAGGATTTGTTGTTTTCATTGAAAGATTAGATTCTCTTTTAACCAGAGTTTCCCTATTGCAACTAAGAATTAGACTGTTCTTGGATCAGTATTTTCTCCCAAAATTAAATAAATATCAGTCAGTGTTAAAATGAGCACATGCCTATTGAAGCAGAGAGTTTTCCAGTCTATTTGAGTTTAATTAATTTTTACTTTTAAGTTAAGAATATTAGACTTTATGTAGAAACTAAACATTAAAAGTATTCCTTTTGGAGGGAAACTAGTTTAAATTTTTGAAAAAGTACATGCAGAAAGACTTGTTATTTTAGTTGTATATAAAAGCAATTTTAAAATCCGTTCAGTTGAATAAAGTTTAAATAAATAGGCAATATTTATAAAAAGTGAATAACCTATGTCCTATTTGTTTTAAAAAAACTGTATATTTAAGTGCTTTTGTTTCACTGATGGTATTAATACATATCTGCATGGTTTGTTTCATGAAATTTTTGTATTTCTGTGCCATTGTTGAATGCAAACATATTTGTATTTTGTATTACTTTTTACTTGGCCTGACTTCACTCAGCTAGCAATTTCCAACAATAGAATTATTGTGTTAATTCAATAAAGGTAGGTGAAATATGTTTTGGAATTTTAATTGCAGCGTAAATGAATGGATGTTATTTTGGGGTCACACTAGAGAGTATTATTGGCCTTGTTATGACTAGAAAAGTATTTAAAATCACTCTTCACAAGTAATCGCTTAATTGTTTTTCAACAAGAAGTTACCTTTAGCATTCTGGCATCAGGGACACATTATGGCATCAGCTTATTCACCTATCAAATAGACCTGATTCTAAAAAGTAAAAACTGAAAAACCTGTATTTTTTTCTGTTTATTATTCCCCCAGGTTTTTTTCTTTAAGTAGTATTCTTAGATTTTACCAAAATACAGAATGAAATTGTGTGCATGCTGTACTATGTGGTTACATTTAAAATGAAATCTTTGTCACATCTTGATCCAACCCCATACTGCATAGCATCTGGTGTCATGACTTCAGCGATCTCGTGTGTTTGCATGTGATAGATTGAAAAGACCTAAACTGTCTAGTTCTAAGCAGTGGTCTTCTTCCTTTTTAATTAATGATTTTTAAGATATCCAACTCTTGTTTTTGTTTTTGTTTTTGTTTTTTTCCCCTCAGGCTTTGAATTGTATTCGATGGTGCCATCTATTTGTCCTCTAGAAACTCTTCACAATGCCCTGTCTTTAAAGCAGGTGGATGAATTTCTTGCTTCCATTGCTTCTCCATCAAGTGAAGTTCCACAGAAGACCCCTGAAATTTGTAGGAAAATTATTATTATTATTTGATTTTTAGGCAATAGAGATTATCTGAATATAAAAATAATTATAAAAACATAAATTCAATAGTGATAGTAAATAGAATTTTAGGAGAGAAAGAGAAGAACATTATTTAGAATTCTTTGGTGTAATATGCAATGTACCAGGCTGTTGTCTTGACTCTTCCGCAAAGACTTTTTTTTTTTTTTTATAGAAAGGGGGGAAAAATCTAAGACCCAGCAATAAAATCAGCAACATGTAATATAGAGTCATGGTCTTATTTTCACATTCCTATTGTATGTCATTTTATAATAAGCTTTTTAAAAATGACAAAACATCAGTCTATATTAACCTACACATGCCACATGCCCATCCCTTCACCACTTTTGATAAGCAGTCATATAGACTCAGAAAGAGCCCTTAACTAAAGAGAGCAAATTAGGACAACAGTTTTTTAAATTGTGTTCTGCAGAAAATATTCTGAAGAGGTTAATTCCTCTGTGTAAAACAAAAAAAAAAAAAGGGGGGGTTTGTGGCTAAGTAAGTTTTGGAAACTTTATTATATCCCACCTCCCTTTCGAGAGGTGTAGTTTCATCAGCATATAAACAGCTAAGGTTCTTCTTTCTATAAAGAAAACTATATACCCACATTTCCCAGAACTTACTTGCTGAGAAAACACTTTTTTGGTAATGCATTTAAACATCATGTAGAACTATTCTGAGGGACTTCAGTTTGGGAAATGTTCAGGGCTACCTTTTTAGATGTGAGAAGTCAGCTGGCTGTTGTCATTTTCAGCTCTGTAGGATCCTTTGACACATTGGAATTTCCAGTTTAGGAAGCATTCATTCTGGAAGAGAATGCTCTGCTTAGAGTTAAGAGTCTTGCTAGTCCTAGTCATATCTTAGGAAAGGTACAAACTTTCTATGTATACCAAATCCTTTTTGTAAGAAGAATGCTGTAACTAAGTTTTTCCCAAGAATGAAATTGGAGGTCTTGGGATGAAAGCCACTTTCGTGTGTTGCTGTTACTCTCTTCCCTTTCCTGGGGAACCACAATGTATTATTCTACAGAGTTCTATTCAGTGTATTCTGTCCAAACAGTGCCCCCTGCATTTTTGCCTTTCTCTTTCACATCTGGTGGTAGAGGTCAGCTTTTAACCATTAAGGGTAATGGAGTGGTATCTTGGTGTGAATGTTCTAAAACATTTCTCTTTAGGAATGGTTTGGGGAAGTAGGTTTCAGTTTTAAATGTACATATGAATGTGTCTGATTCTGAGACTCGATAATACTCCAAATGAAATAACCTGCAAGCTATAAAGTCAAAGTCAGGAAACTGAAGGATGTTCTTCCTTTTATGTTCTCTGTTAGCTGATAGAATGGACAATGCTGCTCCTCAGAACGCAGTAGAGAACCTGAATAAATAAATTCTCATTTTCTCTTTTACCCTTCTTTATACTTGACATGTCAATGCTTCCCTGGGTCAGGGATTTATAATCTTAAAATAGAGATTAAAGAAAGACTGTAATTAGTAAATAAGAATTTAGGGTAGGCATTAATGCTGCTTTGAATTTAGCAGATCTTCAGTAAATGACTTAAAGGTAAAGTAGCAGTAATGACATCTGTTTTGGAAAGAGAATTTTGGTGGAATATTTACAAAAAGATAACCTTTGAATGTTTATGCTGTGGCATTGCTATCTTATGATGGCTTCATTTCTGTGGTTAGTGAATTCAGTTCCTCAGAGTGTATTATTGAGGTATATTAATGAAATGAAGGATATTAAATTCCTTTTCTAGTTCTCATTAACTCTTCTCTATATTATGGACACAAGTTGTACCCCAACCCCTCTAGTTCTCTTAAAATTTCATTCCATTACTTACTAAGGGAACTAGATGAGAAAGTAAATATAGTTAATGCAGTTCATAGAGTTGGATAAACCTTAGAGTTAATCTAATTCATTGGTCTTCAAACTATATTCCCAAGAGCTTTAGGAAGTTCCATGAGGAAGAGAAGGATGCTGAGTGATTAGGCCTATGTCTTCTGTGGTTGCTTCAATCAGAGTATCTGCTTTGATCCGTTTTATTTAAGATTTCATTTGAGAAAAGCTTACTGTTTTAAGAGAAAAACTTAGAGACACCATTGAGGAAATTAACCAGTTAGTGCTCAAGCAAGACTGAAACCCAGGTCTCCTAAAGTGTATGGTTTTTCCATTCTCTTTGATTAAAGAAAATAGGGTTCCAATTATGGTGGAAGTATCTGAATCCTGTATTTTATAGGGTAACTGCAGAATAAATATTTAGTAATCACAATATATTTATGTAATTTATACTTAATTCCCTGGATTGTCAAGGAAGTAACATCATAATATAGAACTATACTGAATTTGTGGCATTCATAACAAGGGAGAAGACATTGTTAATATCTGTCATTCACAGATTTTTTTCTCACCTAGGACAGAATTAATTTTGTGGTAACTAGTAGATAGCTTACAATGAGGCACTGACAATATCAGGTTGGTGGAAAAGGTGTGAGAATACTAATTGGATAAGTTAGAGGTGGAAGTTATGATAGGATAAAAAATGCAAGCAGAAAAGAGCTAGGTAATGATGTGGTGCTTTATAGGATGTTTTAGGCACTTTTTAATCACTTGTGTATTATTTTATTAGTGGCTACTTTGATCTTCTGCCAGTGAAATTTATACTCATTCAGTGTAGGTATCAACCACCAAAGGCACATTTGCCATAATTGGCCCACATATTGATTTTTCAGAGACACAGTGTTTATTGCTATCAGGTCCTCTTCCAAAATTGCAAAAATAGGCAAATTGGTCTTTTG
This sequence comes from Eubalaena glacialis, assembly GCF_028564815.1. Classification (NCBI taxonomy): domain Eukaryota; kingdom Metazoa; phylum Chordata; class Mammalia; order Artiodactyla; family Balaenidae; genus Eubalaena; species Eubalaena glacialis. The sequence continues at coordinate 84,016,605 of NC_083719.1, forward strand.
TTATCTCCTTAACTCCCTTTGTTTAGGAACCCAAAAGCTCATGCCAATAGCTCCCCCACTCCAGCCTATCCTTTCCCAGAGGACTTCATACTTAAGAATTGTACCTACTTGTCCTTTTCACACCTCTCAATCTCCCCACCTTAATTAGAAAGAAAAAAAAAAATCTTTAAATTTCTTTTGCTTGAAGATAAATCTCATCTGGGTGATATAGGAAGACAATCTGATTTAATTATTTGTAATCTAGTTAGTTTAGATTTGATAGAATTGTCAGAAAATTATTGAATTACCATGTTGGGTTTGTTTGTTTGTTTTTTTCCAGCCTCTTCGGCTTCACGTTCCAGTCCAATAATAAGAAGAAAAGTATCTTTAAATACATATACACCTGCAAAGATCCTCCCAATGCCAGCAGCTACCATAAAGAGTACTAAAGCAAGCAGCAAACCAGGTTAGGAGTGTGTGTGAATTTGTGGATTCGATATAACAATTAGAGGAGTAATAATAGCTTGCTTTGTAGATGTAAAGATCTGTTTTTAAGTAGGATCATTAGACTCTAGGAACTCTGTTATTGTAGCCTATTTACATATTTGGGGGGTTTTTTCCTCCGTTAATTATCCCCCCTTCCCCTCACATATGTTAATAAAATATATTTCATACTCATACTTTTCTAAACTGATTTATGGACTGTCTTGTCTTCTTTTGCTTTTCTGTTGAGCCAAGGCATCACTTTAATCATTTTGTTTGAAAGATTTTTTTTTTCTCTTTCTTTAGAGTATTTTAATCTCTCCATTCTCAGTCTGGTGCTGTAACTACCAAATTCAACTACCTTTTATCAGCTTTTTTCTGTTTTTACTTGGCATATTTGATTGTGTTGTTGCCCATTACAGATGAAGAAAGTTGCAGAGAGGTTATGACTTGTCCCTGTTCATGTAGCTAGTAGTCAGTAGACCTAAGAGTTGAATACTCTTTGAATCATGGTACATTGTTCTCTATATTTTAGATGCATAATAAATGTACCAAGTACACTAAAAAAGAATTATTCCATAGTTTATTGATGTAGCTATTCCATAGTGTATTATGGAATAATACACTAATTATACACTAATAATACACTAATAATACATCATAGTATATTGATGTTCTGTAAGTATCCATTAGGTCAAGATTGTTGATAATGTTACTCAGATCTTCTGCATATTTACCATTTTGGGGGGATGGCAACACGTACAAGGGAGAGGAGGTTCTGATTGTTCTAGCAGTTGCTTAGAGAGCAGTTTCTACTCACAACTGTGGAATTGTCTGCTTCCCTCTTTAATTTGGTCAGTTTTTACTTTGTGAATTTTGAAACCCTGTTATTAGGTGCATACACATTTGATTGTTATGACTTCCTAATGTATTGCCCCAATATCATCATGAAATTTCCCTCTTTGATTTCTAGTAACGCTTTGTCTTAAAGTTTATTTTATCTAATGTGAATTTAGCTACTTCAGCTTTCTTATGACTACTGTATGCATGGTATATATATATATATATATTTAATTTATTTTATTGAAGTATAGTTGATTTACAATGTTGTGTTACTATCTGCTGTACAGCAAAGTGATTCAGTTTTATATGTATATACTTTTTCATATTCTTTTCCATTATGGTTTATTACAGGATATTGAATATAGTTCCCTGTGCTTTAATTTAAAGGTGGACCTTGTTTATCCATTCTATATATAATAGTTTACATCTGCTAATCCCAAACTCCCAGTCCATCCCTCCCCCACCCACCCTCCCCCTTGGCAATCACAGGTCTGTTCTCTGTATCTGTGAGTCTGTTTCTGTTTCGTAGATAAGTTCATTTATGTCATATTTTAGATTCCACATATAAGTGATATCATATGGTATTTGTCTTTCTGACTTACTTCACTTAGTGTGATAATCTCTAGGTCCGTCCATATTGCTGCAAATGGCATTATTTCATTCTTTTTGTGGCTGAGTAGTATTCCATTGTATATATATACCATATCTTCTTTATCCATTCATCTGTCGATGGACATTTAGGTTGTTTCCATGTCTTGGCTATTGTAAATAGTGCTGCTATGAACATAGGGGTGCATGTATCTTTTTGAATTATAGTTTTTTCCGGATATATGCCCAGGAATGGGATTGCTGTATCATATGATAACTCTATTTTTAGTTTTTTGAGGAACCTCCAAACTGTATTCCATAGTGGCTGCGCCAGTTTACATTCCCACCAACAGTGTAGGAGGGTTCCCTTTTCTCCACACCCTCGCTAGCACTTGTTATTTGTAGACTTTTTAATGATGGCCATTCTGACTGGTGTGAGGTGGTACTTCATTGTAGTTTTGATTTGCATTTCTCTAATAATGAGCAATGATGAGCATCTTTTCATTTGCCTATTGGTCATCTGTATGTCTTCTTTGAAGAAATGACTATTTAGGTCTTCATGCGTGTGTATATTTTTTTTAACCAAACTGTCTTCATATTTAAGGGGATCTTTTTTAGACAGCATATATTTGGCTTTTTGAAAAGGCAATTCTAACAATATGTGCCTTATAGTTAGTGTTTATAGTCCATTAACATTTAATGTAATTATTGATATGGTTGAGTTAGGTCTACTCTTTTATTATATTTTCTGTTTATTCCTTCTGATTATTATTCCTTTATTCTTTCCTGCCTGTTTTTTTTTATTAATTCAGTATTTTTTAGAATTTCATTTTAACTTATCTATTGGCTTTTTAGCTATACCTTTTTGCATTATTCTTTTATTGGTAGCAGTAAATACACATTTCTGGCTTTTCATGGTCTACTTCGAGTCAATTTTGTGCCACTTAACGTAAAATGTAGAAACCTTCCAACTGTACAGGTGTGTTTACCTTCCCTTCTTCCCATCTTTTACACATAGTTACCCTTATGTGTTACTTCCACATGTATTATAAAGGCTACAGTACAATGTTATGATATTTGCTTTAAAGAGTCATATGTATTTTAAAGAAATTAAAAAGAGAAAGAAGTCTTTAATTATCCACATATTTGCTATTTTTAATGTTCTTTATTTCTTCTTTTAAGTGTTTGTTTCCATCTGGTTTCATTACCCCTCAACCAGAATCTTTTTACCATTTCTTATACTTCAGATCTGTTACTATATCTGAAAAAAAATCTTTATTTTACCTTCATTCTTGAAAGGTAGTTTTGCTGGACAGAGAATTTGGGAAGAAAGTTTTTTCTTTCAGCATTTTAAGGATGTTATTCCACTATCTTGTCATTCCCCTTGTTTCTGATGAGAAGTCTTTGTTAATTTGAATTGTTGTTCCTATGTATGCAATGGGTTAATGGATTATTTTTCTCTGCCTGCTTTCAGTGTTTTCCCTTTATCTTTGCTTCTCAGAAGTCTGACTATGGCATGCTTAGGACTTTTTTTTTTTTGGTAATAAAATCCTGGTTGATAGTCACTTTTACCTGTCATCTCTATTCTGCTGTTAAACCCATCCAGTGAAATTTTATTTCATATATTTATTCTTTAGTTTTAGACATTTGTTTTGATTCTTCTTTGTAGTTTTTTTTCCTTCAGAGATTTCCTATATTTTTATTCATTATAAGCATATTTTCCTTTGTTCTTGAGCATAGTTAAAATAGTTGCTTCAAAATTCTTGTCTGTTAATCTGGCTGATCTCAAGATTGGTCTCATAAGTTTTCTCATTCCCAAGAAGGAAGGTTTATTTCCTGTTTTTCATATACTGAGTAATTTTGGATTGTATCCTAGACAAACGCTGGACTCTGTTGTTTCTCTTATGTTCCTCCAAAGAGTATTAGGTTGTTTTTAAAGCAAAGAGTTAACCTTGGCTGAACTCAGATTGCAAACCTATGTCTTCTGAAGTGACTGACAGCTCAAATTTCACTTCACTTCTTTTAGCCTGAGCCGAACTTCTTAGGAGCTTACTCTGCTCAAGTCACACACTTGATCAGGGTTTACACAAAGATTTGGGATTCCCCACTGGACTTCCAAGCAGCTATTTTTGCCCCAATACTTTTCTTCTGGTTCTTCATGCTAGTAGGACTGAGTTTTATGTTGTAGTTTTAGCCATTCCACATGGGGCAGACTGGATCCTGTCCATAAGCCTAAAGCTTTTTTAAAAAGGGCACGGGGGACTAACTCCATGTTGTTCCCTTCTTCCAAATATTGATTCTTTTCTAGTATATGCCTGCTTTTGTTCACTCTTCAATGTCTTCAGGTAGTTGTTTTTTTCATATTTTATCCTGCGCTTAAACTTGTTACCTGCAGGAGGAGGATTGGTCTGGCAGGAATTTACCCATCCATACAAAAGTGTAACCTGGCTTAGAATAACTTTTTGATAACTCATTGGGGCTTGATGTTGGTTTGGATATAAAAGGCTGATTCCCAAGTCAAGAATGTTTCTAGTTCTCTAATCTTTCAGCTTTTTAGATAGTGGTAAGATAGGAGATACTGAAGAAAATAGGTGTTTATAGGGAAAATGATGAGTTCAGTTTTAAACATGGTAAGTTTATATTTCCTGTCAAGTGTCTATATAGAGGTTTGTAGTAGGATGTACAGGATATACAGATCTTGAGGTAAGGGAAAAGGCCTGGGCCAGAAGTATAAATTTGAAGGTCGTTAGGACATTAGATGTTAATTAAAAATGATGGAATAAATTAGTTTCCCAGGAAGAATGCGGGGGAAAAAGAGAAGTTTGTTTTATGTTATTTGAACTTCTGTTGATTGTTTTGTATTATCTGAGCTTGGATTGCTTGTGAAAATCTAAACAGTAGTTTTTCTTTTTATGTATAGCTCCCAGTGGACCTTCTAGTACGGTTGTTCCTAATACCTCATCTCGGAAAAAGGGTGTGAGTAGCAAAACAGAAATGCATGAACACAAAAAAAACACTGCGAAAAAAAAATGAAATCTTCTTAGCAGAAGCTGGAACTCATTATACTTATAAAAAATCACGTGTTCAGTAGAAAGAGACACATAATAAACCTTGACTGAAAAGTATCAAAGCAAGTAATTTGTGTCTCCTTATACATCTCTGTATTAATTTAAAGATATATGACATCTAGAGAATTCTTTGTATATATTCAGGTAAGGCCTTTGTCATGATCTGGAAATGTTTAAAACAATGTTTATTAGCATTTTATGAGTAGTAAAACTTATAGTGATAAAGGTCTGTTGTTCTGAATGTGATGTTTACCGTGTGCCTGTGGTAAAGAAGAGGAACGGAAAAGCCCAGACGGCCTGTGCCAATGTCACACAGTAATGCTGTTTGCTGAAGAACCTGTGAGGTGGCCTCTGTACACATTTTCACTTTCACAGGATCACATCTGGGCTGCAAAAACCTATAGCTTGAAATTTGATGGCCATACTGGGAACTTTTAAAAAGCATATTTCCAAAGAGATTTCATTGACCATTTAGATTAGAAACCTTTTTTTCCCCAATTGTTTGTTATGATTACATATATGCTGCAATATTTAATAACTGGAGTATTGGCATATGGGTTATTTTTTCAATCTATGCTTTGAATTTTTATTGTGTATTATTTAAAATATTACATATGCAGCTGGGATAACTATACCTTTATGCACATAAATTTGTATATTAATTTGTAGAAAATATTTTCTTTATATATTTCCTTACCATAAGGTGCTTTTGTTCATCAGGACAATTTTTCTTCGTATATTGGCAAGAAAGAGATCTTTAGAGTTTCTTTTTAAGATATAGTTGACAAGTTTATAAATGTTAGTTATTTTCAGAGTTCTTTTTAGATCTAAAAAACTGAGTTCCAGAATGGAGGTAATCAATGTAAGAAGAGTATCTGAATTCCATTGTTAGTAGATATTATGTATAGCACCTATTTTTACCATTTCCATTCTTATCTCTAGAATATCAGTTGATCTCACTAAGATAACTTAAAGATTGAGCATTTGAAATACATGCTCATTTCAAATGATTAGATTTTGAAGGGAAATTGAGATTATTGCATTGTGATTTCATCTATGATGTGAAAAAATATTTATTATCCTTGGTGCTTACTTTCCCCTGATGCACAAATAATTATTGTATAAACCACTTGAAATGACTTAAACTGTAAACCAAACAGTACATCCTGATAAGAATTGCATCCATTGCCAGTTAGGTAACTTAAATTGCTAAAGCTTTAGTTTGAGGCTTATGTTTAGAAAAATTATTGAATTCTCGTATGAATGCAGCTATTAAAATCCTTCAGTAGAGACTCTCCTAACCTTAAATTATCATAATGAATTGACTTTAGAAAATAAGCATAGTACGTGTTTATTTTAAAAGGTACCAGATGCAAAAGCCACAAATATATACAATTCTATAAGTTCATATATTTCACATGAATGTAAATGTATTATATGGAGACATGTCTTGTAAACAGTTGAATGTACCTAAGCTTTCTGTATGTGAAAATGTGGTTAATGTGCTCATTGTCAGAGTAAAGAAACTACTTTTATTTTTTAAGTGGAACTGAATTAAAATATTTTATTTCTAGAATCAGAGGGTGGCTTAAATGGCAAGTTATTTTTTATTCTTTTCTTTGACCCTTTACTTTTAACTTTCAAAGTAGAATGAGGAAAAGTATTTTAATATTAAACAATGCTCATCTTAGATATTAGATAAAATTTCTTAGTATTGGCCATAGTTATCGCAATAGGAACTAACTAGAAAGTTCAGTACAAGTCACATTTTTCCATTGATATACAAGAACTATGATTTCACTGTAGTCGCCAAACTTGGTAATAACTGCTGTGTAGACAGGACAGTTTTATTTGCAAGAACCTTAGATTCATTTCCCAAAACAAACAAAAAGAAATTATAGTTATCACCATTCAATGGAAGTTTGACTGAAGCATCTGTTTCTCACTTGATTCTATCCCTGTAAAGTGTGTTTTTTGCTTGTTTTAAATACTAGAAGATATTTCTTCTCATAGCTAATCCTCCAACCAGCAAAGAGATGAGAAAACCCAGCTTGAGGTACTGTTCAGTTATCCTGGCATGTTAGTCTTCATAATGCATTATTCAATCTTTTCCCCTTAAAAACCCTGCATATGAACTCAAACCTAATTTTTGCCCTTGAAGTCCAGTGCCAGCAGGTTCTGCTGCTCTGGTTCTAATGAGTTCTTGCAGTCCATTCTTAACCACTAGAAAATGTTTTGGCGGTGTTGTACAATCTTGGGTTATGGAGAAAAGTATGCTGAACACTTTATATCATGTTTCCTTTGAGTAGGAAATGGAGGCAGAAGGTAGACAGTAAATGAACAGAGAACATGTGGCAGTATGCTTAATATATACATACCTAGAGCAAGAGGGTGATAGATGGCAATTATGAGAGAAAAGTTAAATGATAGTTCTTCAAGAACTCTCTTGTTAAAACTCTTTAGACAAAGGAAGAGTTTTTTGATCAAGCTCACCTAGATTTTTCTCCAGGTTCTGCTGACTCTGATCTACCCTACACTTCCACTATTATTTATTTCCATGCCAGTTTGAACTAAGATTTTACGTTTTTGTCTTGTGTTCATACTTTGGTAAAAAGTTCTCAATCTTTACTTGTGTGCTTATCAAAGTTTGCCTTACATAGAGCATTCATTAGTTTTCTGTCAGTTTACCCTTGCCTTATTATCTGGACAGTGCAGGCAGCCATACTATTCTTGGTCAGGTTGGGATCACTTCTGTGATGGCCCAGCAGTTCCCTCTCTAGCCTCTCTCTAATTCTCTTTCTCTGTACCTGGTGCTACCACAAACAGCAGCATTCTTGCCCATGGGAACAATTTTTACACTCCTTCTGAAGGAGTCCCTTGTGATAAGGAGTCCAAGTAGAAACAGCTGTCCCTTTGTATGGAATCCTGGGTACCAAACTATTGGCATGTAAAGTTTTCTTTACATGGGTCAATTTTTGTGGAAGATCTAGTCTCTATTTTCAGAGAATGGAGGACTATACAAAATCTCTTTATTGTTTTATACTATATATATATTATATCCTGATTAAAGATATTATTTAGATTTTCTATAGCCTTTTCCTTTGGTCCACATGCTTAGTCATGACTTGAGAGAGAGGTAAGTTAAACTCTCCACTTACAGATTACTGTTAAGTTCTCCTCTTATTATCTGTGATTTTTACTTTACTTTTTTCTGTACAGTACGTGGCTATGTTTTCTGTTGCATATGAATTCACAACTGTTAAATTTCCATTGTGGGTTTTACCTTTACCATTAAAACAATATTTGTTTTCCTCATTGGATGCTTTTGAAATGTCAGATATTAAGATTATGACCTGTTTTATTTTGGCTTGCATTTGCCTGATATACCCTTATTCATCCTTTTATTTTTTATAGTGTCAATTTATTTAGGTATTTGATTTTAATTTACTATATAGTGGGTTTTGCTTTGTGATTCTATTTTAGTATCTTATTTCATTTATTAGTATAGTCTAATTGTATTTATTTATATGTAATATATCTTTGCTTTTAGTTATGTTTTCTGTTTTTATTGCTTATTTAGTTTATCTTTTTGTAAAAGAATACTTTTCATTGCAAGTAGGAAAAACTGCAGTTGAAACTGACTTAAAATCATAAGGAAATTCACTGTTAAACATTTCTGAAGGTCCAAAGATGGTGAGCTTCAGCCACAGTTCTATCAGTCATGTCATCAAGGGCCCAGGTTCTCTCCCTGTTTCCTCTAGCATAGAATAAACGTTATCCCAAAGTTGTTTTCCGTCATGTTCACAAGATGGTTGCCAGTGGCTTCATGTTGCCTTGTTCACGTCCAACACAACAGAAATTGAGGAAAATTCTCCTTCAACCATGGAATAGTAAGTCGTCTTCTTCAGTGTGATTGGGCTAACTTATTTGGTCATTTGTCCACTTTCTGGATGAATAACATTCACCAGGAGAATTCTATGAACTTATTGGCCCTAGAGCTGGTGATGGGGTCAGATATCCCCAAAAGCCTCAGCAGTGTTGGTATTCTGGACCAGTTAATTCATTGTGGGAGGCTTGTTATGTGCGTTGTAGGATGTTTAGCAGTATCCCTGCACCAAGCTGGAAGGGTTAAGACAGTGAGCCAAAATGAAAGTAACAATCAAGTCTTTATTTACTGACTGTGAGAAGCGAGAGGCCAAAAAGGAAAGTAGGAAAACAGTGCCCGCTCCTCACTGCTCCAAACCCCCACTCCCCGTAGAATGGCACTGAGCAAGGGTCAATCAAGTGACAGGTAGTACAGGTGGAGGAAATTGTCTTACTGCTGAGGAGCCTGGAATAAAAGGTTCCTGCCATTTTATGAACCAAGGGGACTAGAGGAAAGGCTATGAGTGAAAAAACTGAGTCATAGTGGAGAAAAGTGTCTTGGTCAAGGCCTGCCCCATAAGGAGGTCTCAGTGGAGAGATCTAAAATGTGTCTCAGCCAAGGTCTCCTGATAAGGAGGCCTGTGAATGGAGGTGCCTGGGCTAGGAATGCAGATATGCATATGAGCATGCAGGCCCAGAGGTTATTGATTATAACTCCCTTGGAAGACTGTATGTGGGAAGGGCAGCTTTTCCCCATGAATCCTGTCAGGCAAAGCCTTTGTAATTGCCTATGATAAGGTCTGAAAGATCACATACAGGATTTTGGCCTGGAGCCAGTCACGTCATCCTGGCCTCTACCCTAAATGCCAGTAGCATCCCCCCCGAAATTGTGAGAGTCAACATCTCCAGACACGATCAGGTGTCCCCTGGAGGGGCAGAATCACCTTCAGTTAAGAAACAGTGCCCTAGAGCCCATGACAGTATGAAGAAAGGATGGATATATGACACAAATTAGGGTTCTGATAGGAGGGAGAGGTAGGGGGATGGATAACGAATAAGTAATCAATATAAACTGTACACTATCAATTATATTATCCATGTTTGCTATAGTTTCTTTGGTTCCACTAATAGTTTTCTTTTTAACTATAATTTTGTATTATACATTTAATTTTTTAGGTGCTACTGACTCCCTGCTATGAGCAATGTCCAATTAGTATACTTCTACCTTTTCTCTACTTCACAATTTTGGTTGATTTCCTTGGTTCTTCCTGTGTTTAACTTTTATAAATATTTTTATGCCTTATTACATGCTTATCAATTTAAATGTTGTATTTTGAACCCCTGGTTAATCAAGATGAAGAAATCATTTCACCTTATCTCTTCTTTGCCTTCTCTTAGTTTAGCTTATTTCCTCTGTATTCTTTCTGGTGTGACCTTATTTCTGGGATGTCTTTTTTTTTTTTTTTTTAATGTTTACCTACTTAACAGTTTTTTTTTTTAAATTTAGTTAATTTTATTTATTTATTTATTTTTGGCTGTGTTGGGTCTTCGTTTCTGTGCGAGGGCTTTCTCTAGTTGCGGCAAGCGGGGGCCACTCTTCATCGCAGTGCGCGGGCCTCTCACTATCGTGGCCTCTCTTGTTGCGGAGCACAGGCTCCAGACGCGCAGGCTCAGTAGTTGTGGCTCACGGGCCTAGTTGCTCCGCGGCATGTGGGATCTTCCCAGACCAGGGCTCGAACCCGTGTCCCCTGCATTAGCAGGCAGATTCTCAACCACTGCACCACCAGGGAAGCCCAGGATATCTTTATTTTTTCTCTTTCTTTCCTGAACTCTGTTAGCTCATATTGCATTGCCTTTGGTTGTTTTGCCAGGTGGTTTCTGATCACCTGTATGTCTGGATGAACTTTTCACTTCCTTAAATTTTTTGAATTTTGATGGTATGTTTGGTCACATATTTTGTATGCTCAGCGAATTCATTTTCTCTGTTGAATGGTTTTATCTGCTGTTGTTTCTCCTGTTACTTTCCTCCTTTTCTTGAAGCGTGTTTATGTTAGCACTGTGCGAGGTCATTCTCATTTATTACTCTTCTTTAAATGAGGTAAGTTTCTTTCTGGCTCACCTATTTGGTATAAATTCATATGGTGGATAGGGCACCATTTTGTTTTATTTATTTATTTATTTGGCTGCGTTGGTCTTCGTTGCTGCACGCGGGCCCTCTCTAGTTGCGGTGAGCGGGGGCTACTCTTCATTGCGGTGCGCGGGCCTCTCATTGCGGTGGCCTCTCCTGCTGCGGAGCACGGGCTCTAGGCGTGTGGGCTTCAGTAGTTTTGGTATGTGGGCTCAGTAGTTGTGGCTCGCGGGCTCTAGAGTGCAGGCTCAGTAGCTGTGGCGCACGGGCTTCGTTGCTCCGCGGCATGTGGGATCTTCCCAGATCAGGGCTCGAACCCGTGTCTCCTACATTGGCAGGCGATTCCCAACCACTGCGCCACCAGGGAAGTCCCTAGGGCACCATTTTGGATTAATAGTTCTTCCTGGGTTACAGTGAAGCTACTTATGACAGGATTGTGGGTCTGAGAGAGCTTTTTGAGCCTTTTGTTCTCTCCTGCTAACAAGGATTGGCAACTGCAGAGCTACTCACCTTTGGAATCTCTTTCCTCCCTTCTGACTCATCCACAGATTGCTTCTTGTACGTGGCATGTCTATATTTCCTTCTTTGGCTTTGCCTCTCCTGCTACTCTGTGGTACCAGGTAGTATTAAGAAAATTCCCTCCTGCTGGCACTCAGCCCATTTCCATTTTTTCAGACAAGGAATTGGTTTTGCCCCTCCGATTATGCCATCTATTTTGGAGTCTTTGGTCTAGTGACTTTGAGATCTGCAGTGTGAGCATCCTCTCCAGGCATCATCCTGTTTGACCTTGACTACATATGTCATCCCTTTCTCATATATTGTGGTTAAGGTTACAGGTGTCTTCTGGTTGTGTTGAAGACAGTTTATATTTCTGTTTTATATTTGGGGATAATTTTTTTATTGAGAAATAATTCCTCCTTTATTTTCAAACTGGGAATTGCTTCTTTTTTTGTTACTGTCCTTTAACAAGAAGGAAGAGGAGGAGGAGGAAGGAGAAAAGGAGAAGCCCATGTCTGCTCATCACAGTTATATTTTATTAATGAAGTTAATAATGCCAGTCCTGCCTGCAGTACAATGTTGGCAGGATCAAATGAAATGTTAATTTGGTAAACCATAAAGGGAAGAACAAAATCGAAGCATTGTTTGCATTCTTTTGTTGTACTAGAGTTGTATATAGTCCAAATGTCGACCAGGCCTGTTTTCAATGGTGTTTCAGCATTTTTCAGTCAAGGATGTTCTGGACAGCTCCTAATACTCCTTTATGGTTGCTCTTGTTGCCATGGGAACAGCCTGCCTAGTAACAATCTAACAAAACCTAACCCCCACCCCCAAATCAAGGTTATTCTGCCATCTTTCCCTTTTTAAAAATAAAATGTTTAAAATAAGGCAGTACAGTCCTTCTTAAAGCAGGTTAAAAAAAAAGCAACACAGTATTTAATCAGGCCTGCCCTCCCACCCATCCATCTCATATTGTGTGTGGTGTGAATGACAACAGTTGTATGACCCTGGTGGGATAATGGTTGTACAGTTTAGATACCTATTTTCAAGCACTTACAAGCATGTATCTTGATGAGGAAAGTGAGCTACTTCTTTATCATTCTATGTAAGGTGCTTCAGGAGTGCTTGACATATGGAAGGATGATTTTTAAAAGAAAAAAGAAACCCAATGTGCCTTCTGAAAGGGTTTTGCTGCTTTTAAAACCCATAGATTTTTCTCCAGCTAGTCATTGCTGAATAGAAAGCTCAGTGATAAAGGTAAATGGATGGATGGAAAAATGGGGAGAAAAGAGAGAAAGTGAGGGAGAGGTGAGGCAGAGAATAAAAGAACACAGGCTCTACTGTTATCAAAAAGCATCATTGCTGATGTGAAGAAATTGGAAACCAAATAATTAAAGACTCTCTTTCATTACACATAGAAATGCTAATTTGTCCTATAATGTCTGACACAAGATTCATGACAATAAAATGAGACCTGCCAGTCTCAAATGTTATAACTCATCACAATTTTTTTATTACTGATTCTTCATTGGTCAGGTAGAAACCTTTTTGAAAGTCCCATATACCATACCTACATCCCAGTGGAATAGATGGAAAAGCCACAAAGAGAGAATAAACCACACAATAGTACCCATATTGAAAGAGAACTGTCTGCTCCACCTGTGGGAAATGCAATCACTTTAAAAATGTGAAAATTGAAAGAATCAATAGCTCAAAGAAAGCACGGAGTCATTTCAGAAATCCTGTATGAAATGTTAAATGTCCAGATTGGAATTATGTGACTGAAATGCCCTCATGTGATCATTCCACAGGCTGGGCAAGAGTATAGAGCACTGAATAGATAGATGCTTTAATTCCATTTTTAGCAATGAAATTTGTGTATGTAAAAACATGCATGTTGAACTGCCTGGCTATAATGCTTTTTTCCACATTTTTTCAAAGCCTCTTCAGGAAGAAAGAGCAAAGTCATTGCTATGAAAGGTAGAATACGGGACTGGGAGAAAGGAGACCTGGTTTTGCCTCCCGGGTCTGCTACTGGCTGTCTGGGAGACTGTGATGCTCCATACTTCTTTGGTCCCCAGATCCCTTATCTCTGCATCCAGAGGTTTTGCCTGAGGCCCTTTCTTCTAAAACTTTTTATGAACTTGCTTTATCTTCCCTTCCACAGAATTCTAGAACCTTAACCTTTCTCTCTAATATCACTAGCTCCCTCTTCTTCTATCATAGTCAACAAGTGTTTTTTTGAACACTTATTTAGGTAGATAGCATAACTCAAAAAACAGCTAGTGGTACTAATTCACATTACTACTCCCTCTTGTTCCCCAGATGTTCTTTTGAGGAATTTACTGTTAATAGAGTTAATGCTACAATATTTATAATAATAACTTTGAGAATTATCAACATGAGAATATTTACTTAATAGCTTCCCTTTATTACCCAGAATGCATTTACTTCTGGATGTTGGTTGGTATTGTAAATGCAAACTCTTCTTCATATTAGCCTTAATAAAATGAAATACAGTTATGGAAATGTTTTTGTAGCAAGAAAAAAATATTTATACACAGTATCCTTATGGGTGATGTAGTCCTATGGGCTGTGTAAAAGCAAATGACTGTAAGGGGAAATCTTTGAGTGTATAGAATATGTTCCATATTCCTACTACACATGCATTATTACCCTTGTCCAACTGGTTGTTTAAACCAACATCAGTAAAATTAATCTGTAGAATGATCATGTGGGTTCTGACCTCTCACTTACAGTCTATGATGCTGTGATTCTAAGGAAGTTCTTTCCCTTGTTATCTTCTGTCTTCTATATTCTGACCAATCCTGCAATCACAAATAAGTACATGGTATCATTTCATCATAACACTTGGTTATAAATGGCTGTAACTCATTTTCACACACACACACACAAACACACACACAAATTATCCCTAAAAAACTAGAGTGACTCCGTAGGAATCAGATGACCTCATATTACTGGGTTGGGCCAAGAGGCTACTACATAAGCAGAAAATTTGGTTGCCGAGTAAGGTGTGGGAATTTATCTGCTCAAAATATCTCACCTACTTGCTAGATTTAGTGTCTGAAGTGTCAACACTGGAGATGGTTTGAGGGAAAAAATCATTAAGAAAGCTCAGTGAACTCCCCTGTGAACACATAGATAGCCCCTTTTAAAATGCAAATACCCTTGGAAGGTTTAACTCATTAAGCTAGCCATTAACCCCATAATTAATCAAATGGTTTTCTCAGTCATCTGAGAATAGTCATTTCTTCACCAAGTGTGTGTTGAATGCCTATTATAAACCAGTTACTGTGCTAAGCCCTGGTGATAACAAAGGTGAAAAGTTCTGTTTTCATTCTTTAAGGAATTTACTGTCCACTGAGGACCAAGTGCTCTAAAGTAATCAGAATCCATGGCAAAATGACTGAGTAATTAGCTCTTCCATTCCAAACACTTAAAACTTCTGGATAAAATATTTTGAAAATAAATGCAACAGTTCAAAAACAAATTAAAACCAGAGGGTATCCAAAATATAAAAACAATCAACAGCTAAATCAAGCTTGAAGTCTTTTTATCCAAGGGATTCAAAGGGTACCTCAATCTCTGATTTTTCAGGGGTAATTTATTTAGTCAACATGGGCTATAGCTAAGGGTACTCCTGAGAAGATATAATAGGGATTGTGGTTGCAAACTATATGCATGGCAAGTTACTGGAGCTGGGCTCCATTCATAAAGGAGAGAGCAGGAAACACTCTTCACTGTTGGTAATCAGAACTGTTAGAATCTCATGCCTGCTCATTATCTTGATAAGTCCTGTGGGACCATAAAAAGAAGCAAGTACCAAAACATACAGTGGGGACACTTTCACAATCCAGAGCACACACAGGGCATTCCCACAATAGAAAATCACACTCAAGGGAATCTCGCAGTTAAACAACTCAAAAATCCCCTGAGCAAACCGCAAGAGACAGTTGGCAACCTAGGAGAGGAGACTTCTTATCTGAGGAACTAGCTGGTGGTGTGTGATTGTGGCATATAAGGAACAAAATAAGGTTGGGGTAGGAAGAGGCATTTAGAGGGGAAGCTAGGAGAGGCAGACAATGATGACTTCATAAATATTCCTGGGCTGGTCTTGGTTGGGAGGCTTTAATTTAGGAGGCTTCAAGAATTTCAAAACGCTGGAGTATAAACTACTGGAGACAGGGATGGTTGTCCTCCTAATTGGATCCCGAATAAAGTGTATACTCTAAAATGTTATTCTGCAAGTTGTAAAAGCTTTTCAAAATAAAGTGATGTTAAGCTAATATAACATGAAGTTAAAATATTTTTAAGTCATTTATTATCCCATTACCCTAATAAAACTTTTCATTTTTCCATTGTCTCTTCCAGTTATTGCATCTTTACATAGTTTTAATCATTGTGCCATAAACATACAATTTTGTTTTTCCCAGGTTCTTTATTCCTAGGAAATAAACTCTGGTATTTTATTTAAAATTTTTAAAAATATATTTATTAACTAATATAGCACATTAGGTCAAATGTTACTAAAATGTAACAAAAGAGCTTCAGTTCCCTGCCTCTTCTTTTCCTTGACCTTTATCCACCCTTATCCCTTCTCTCGTTTCTTAAAGTCTCATTTTCTCCCTACAAGTTTTCTAGCTTTTTCTTCATATATTTGCCTCCGTATTTCTATATAATAATCTTATACATCTGTGTTTTGATTTACCAATTTTAGATATTATCTGTTGACTTCTTGTTACGGTAAGAATTTAACTTTCTAAACTCTACTTTTCCTTCCTACCCTCGAAAATTATAATATTTTAAAATCATTAATCAGTGTTCGTGGCTATGTAAATATTGCTTATTGATGAGCCAAGTAGTATACTATGATTGTTTCCTGTCTTGTACAATTTTGGTTTCTTCTTGGAATTAATTGTTTCATCGGTTTTCATTCAGTTACTACATTGCTAGTTCTTCAGTTTCTCCAGTGTATATGTGGAGCAGATTTTAATGTTATTTTCAACATAATAGAAAACCAATTAGTTCCATTTTCTTCCCCTGAATATATCCTTCCTGTATCTTGTCAGTAGAATAACTTTAGAAGTTGGGCCCACCAAGTTAGAAAAAAGCAATGGCAGATATGCAGAAATCAATCCAATGTTATCATACTATTCCTAAGAGTTGTGTGGTCCTACCAGTCAGGAAAAATTTGAAATGAATGAATGATTTATAAAGTTCAGGTTTTAAAGCTAGGCAGGGAGATATTTATACTTTAAGAAGAGCCAGAGAAATACAAAATCCAGTCAAGTCACATGGTCAGTTAGATGGAGGTGACAGACTTAAAGACGTCTATGAGTAGACAGAAAGGTATATACATTTCCAGTCTAAGAGATGGCAGACTACTTAAAAACCTACTTCTTCTTTAGGCACAGAGTGCTTAATACAGCAACTATAAAATGGTACTCAGTAAATCCCGTCAGTGTTGAAGGCAAGAATCTCTCTGAAGAGAGGCCAAAGTCTTCTCTGAACCTAAAGAAACTTTGGGGTTGTTTTGTTTTGTTTTAACATAAACTTTGAACAAGCTGAAAGGCTGGCCACAAAAATGACATGGGATGGTAACTTTAAGATTTTGGTGGTGGGTAACAATTGTTTTCCGTACTGGCAAAGAGTCATTTATCTTTTAACTTTGGGAAGATTTAGAATTAAGTAGAGGAATATTTAAGGGACTCAAACTTAAAATAACAATTTTTTTTTTTGTTAGAGAATCTCTGCATTTTTGTATTTTATGTAAGTATGATATTTAAGAAAACTTGGTCAGTTGGAGTTAGATCAGCTTGCGATTCCAATTTTAAGATGTGTAATTGATTTAATTTGATTTTAAGCTGAAATCAAACTTAATTTATTAGATTTATAAGAATTCTGTGAGCACCTTGGAACATTTGTCAGACATTTAAATATTTAAAATACTTAAACAGGTGTTATGGACCAAGCTAGTAAATGGGACTGAATATTAATAAAAGGATCCTTCAAAAGTAATTAAAATTTGCTAGATTTACAAATAGAATAATATGTTAAAGTCAACTTAAGTGCTTAGGAATTTTGAATTTGTAACTTTACTAAATGGAACATTTTAAAAATCAAAGTGCGCTCTGAATAATTTTTTGTGCCCCCAGGCTGCCCTTGAGGGCATTACAGAACTCTCACATTAACAAAGTCTGCTGTCCTTCTGTTCCAGTCTGGGCTGATTACTCTCTAAGCCTGCTTCCACTACTTTCCTGTGTTAGCTCCATGTTTTTCAGATTCTATGCCCATGTCTTCCTCTGAGTCCCATGGCCACACCGTCACACTAAGAGAAGGACTCAGCATTCTTCCAGGAAGGAGGAAGGGTGAGCATGTCAGGGGCTGGGTGAGAAATAGATGTTGAGTAGAAAACCATTGGTGTCTGCTACCTTTCCCCCAAGCCCCATCCCATCCTTGCCTCCCGTATACCGTATACCCCAAGCCCTCAGGGTTTATTGGTTTCCTGGAGCAGCTGGTTTGCTTTTCTTTGGTGTTTCCATCTGCGGTGCCTTCGGTTGCAGTTGCCTCTGCTCTCTAAATCCAGTAATGTGAATTGTGTGCTTTCTACTTTCCAGAAATCTGTTGACACCTCTCGTCTGATGTTCTTTGCATTCATACTCTCTTTATGATTTATTGTTTTTTATTCTTCCTTTCTTGTCATTTTAGAGTGGTTTGGGAAGGAGTTGTAGTTAAATTGCATGAGTTCAACTTTCATTATTGGGAACTCCCATCATTTTTACAGTATGTATTAACAGTCTACTAGCTGAACTACCATAATTTGTTTAAAGTCCCTATTGTAGAGCACTTAAATTTCTTCTTTTTCTTTCCTCTCAGCTTGTTTTCTGGTGAATTATTTCCTTGCAGTAGATTACAAGAGGTGGAATTATGGGGACAAAAGTTATAAAAGGATACAATGTGGGGTAGTAGAAAGGGTGTGGGCTTTGGTACAATTCAACGGTTAATTCTATTTATTGCCATCAGTGTGATAAGCAATTATTTTTTAATCTACCTGAGTCCCAGTACCCAAATTCAGATTAAGGAATAATATTTATTCCAAAAATCAAAATACTCTGCAAAGTAAATAAAGTAAAATAAAAGTAAATAAGTAAAATTTTAAGTATAAATATGGCTTAAAAAAAAAAAAAGTAGACCCCTTGGTGTTAATATCCTGTTCCATAACCTCCTTAATAAATTTAATTCCATTATTTACCATTTTCCATCCTTAAAATGTCTCTCATTTTGAAACTTTCAATGTATCAAATCAATTCTAAGTTTTATTAAAGTGTCCACGACCTCAAGGCTTTCTAGGGTAGGCATCTGAAGGTTGAACAGTGCTTTTTGCACCTAATTAAAGCTTAGCAAGTGGTATTATAATAAAAACAAGTTCTCTCACTGTCTTTTGTAATACACATGCAAAGTTATTGTACCTTTCCAGAGTCTTGCCAGCTTTTAGGTAATGACATTAAACTAGAATGAATGGGAAAATGGTTTCCTTGCCTCATCGTCCTACTTATATTACCAAAAAGTTGATTGCCAAAACTGCACAGAACAGATTCCTAGCTTTTCTGTTTCTGCTTTCATTTTAAAGAGACTAGTTTACTACAAAATCTGTTTGAATCGAAACCTGCCCAATTTTTTGTTCTTGCTTCACTCTCCTCAAACTACAGATGAACCATTAAATATTTCCTTGAGTATACATCTCACCTTCAATGGCACTTTTTTAAAAAAGAAAAGTACAAGCAAAAACAGAGTAGATGGGAGTAGTCATTAGAACATCAGAAAGGAACATAAAATTAATCACATTTTTCTGACTGTTCGTGCATTTTACCATAAACAAAATACACAATTAAAAATGCTAAGCCTATGTATTATTCCCATGGCTTAAAGAGCTGAAGTTCTAGTCGGGCAATTCAACCACAGGACTTTCATTTGTAGAGAGACATTCTTTTCAACTTCATCATA
Organism: Eubalaena glacialis; assembly: GCF_028564815.1. Lineage (NCBI taxonomy): Eukaryota > Metazoa > Chordata > Mammalia > Artiodactyla > Balaenidae > Eubalaena > Eubalaena glacialis. The sequence goes on from NC_083719.1 coordinate 84,036,084, forward strand.
AATTAGTTTGCCGGGTTCTTCAAAGAGCCCTAGGAGGTTAGCAGAGCATGTATTCTTACTTGACAGATAAGGAAGCTGACGTCCAGAGAGTTTGCCAGAGGAAACATAGTGAGTCAGAGAATGAATTGCAGTGCCATAACTCCTGTGCATTTTTGTCTCACAGAATTAGCTCTCAGTAATTATCTCTCTCAGTGCTTATTACTTTAACTTTCTAACCTTGCTCAGTGGCCATAGTTCTCGGGGAATATCATTTGGTTTTTGTAATTCATGATGCAACAATTAAAAATGAATTTTCTAAATTAAAAGAAGTAGTTTAGTGCACAGAAATTCTGGTAGCTAGACTTGGTTCTAGAAGTCCTCATTCAAGAAACATAGCTCAGTTTTGTCTTTTATTTAGCCTCCATTTCAACTCTTTGTGGTGTGGTTATGGGAAGAGAACTGGATGACGATCTGGGCAGCATGTCTGTCTTAGCCCTGTCCTCTGCTGGTACGTGACTCTGGGCAAATTGGTCATCCTTCTCTAGCCTTGGTGGCATCATAGGTAAAACTGAGAATAACGTCTACTTTTCCTGCTCTACTAGGCTTTTTGTGATGAGCAACAATAAGATGATACTTGGGAACATGTTTGGTAAATTGTAAAGCACACCACCTAGGTAAGATAGTATTATTTCCTCAGTACCACAGAACAGGTGAAGAGATACCTCTTGGGCTAATATAAGGAAGAAAGTGAAAGGCCATTTAAGAAATTTCAGCCTGAACTGTTGTTAGGATTCATTTGCTTGAATGATACAAGTTGACCTTTAGTAAAAATCTCCACTATGACAGCAATTTAAGGGTGCTTAACATCAGAGCAAGGTGAAATTCTTAGTCTTCATGTATGAGAGTAATAGGGAGAAAGCTCAAGGGTTAAATCCAAGTTCACTATAATTTGGTAGTCCACCAGTTGTTTTCAGATTTTTCTCTCTGGCTGCTGGGTTTTCAAATTCTCTTACCAATGGGAACACCATTTTTTGAAAGAAATAATTTAATAAATTCTGTGTCTCTGTGTATGTGTGTGTGTGTGTGTGTGTGTGTGTACATGTAGGCACTCATGCAGGCAAGAACTAAATGTTTAGAGAAAAATTGAATTGGTCAAAATTGTTTTTGACCTTTTATCACAAGCAGAGTTATCATTCCTGGAAGATTAATGGAGCTAAGAATAGAGTCTAGTGCCCAGCATGGAATACTCATCTGAGAGAACTGACTGAAAAGTTTTAGATTTAAGCTTTCTGTTCCACTCTGGTAGAGGGAGAGGTGAGCAGAATCTGCCAATTAATATGTATCTGTGCGGTGGATTGTATTTGTGATTGTTCAAAGGTCCCAGCACTTTTGATGTACTGAAGAGGATATATATAACCCTATCAATTTCTACCCACTCTGCCTGACTTTTTAAATTCCTTTACTGTAGAGTTCTGAAATAAGGAATTTGGATCGATTAAGGTAGGTGAACGAGAGTGAATAGAAAAGGGGGTAAAAAAGGAAAGAGATTGATTTTTTAAGTCAAAAAAGTACCATAGAAAATAATTGTTCCTCTCTCCAATTGCAAGATAATTTATTTTCTAATATATTTGAAGACCCTCTAGTATATCATTGGCAACAATGTGGCCCTTTGAGAAAATTTTGTATGGGACATTTATCACATCACTGAGTGGTGATGATGACAAGACCCTTAAAGCCCCTTAAACATATAGCAGTTTTTCAAATGATCTTTCTCCATCAGAATACCTCAGTGCTATGCCACTTGATAAGTAGAAAAATAAGCTAAATTTGTTCTATTTTCTGATAAACAATTATTTATGGTTAGTAAAACTGACTTGAGAAATTAATGCAATTTTTCTCCTTTAAACACATGTTTTTGATAGTGGATTGCACTATATGTCTCACAAAAAAAGTTTAGAAATGGTTCTTCGTTTCATGGCATTTATAGTGTAGCAAATTCTTTTGACTAAGAACCAAAAAACAAAAGCAAACACTTCTTTTTGTTCTTTCTGGCCACTTCCTCTAATTTTACTAAACTCTTATCCAAAATACGGCCTGTTCACATGTAATAGTATTGGTAGCACCCAGGCCTTTTTGAGTGGTTGATGAAAAGCAGTTCATTTAGAACCGTTATTAATGCAGGTCCTCTGGATGTTAGTAGCAATTACTTGGGGAAAAAAGTTCAACGATTAATTAAATCTGGGAATAAGCTTAGATTAAACAAACTTAAATGGGCTTCATTATTACAGGAGTCCTCGCAGCCTTTAAAAATAACAAGTCTGTGATTCTTCCAATGGGGAGTTTAATAGACAGTGTTCCCCAAATGTATTTGACCATGAAATTCTTTTCTCATGAAGGCATCTTTTGGGAAAGAGAGATCATTTAGAAATTGACATTAGTATAAATATTAGGAAAGCCTTTAAAACAGGCTAACTCTGGACTAGAATCAGAGTTATAGTCTGAGCTCGGCTGTTTATTAACTATGTCCCTGGACGTGTCACAAAAACTTTTCTGAACCTCAGTTTCCTCATCTGTAAATGAAAATGAGAATACTTCAAATCATAATTATGAGGATTACAAAAAAAACTGTGCAAAAATGTTCTGTAAATTTCAAGGCATTTTAAAGATATAAGCATTATGAAAATTATGGTTACAGCTTTAAAAGTTGATCTCACTAAGAATTATTGACCTGCTCATTTTTTAAGAATGTGCTTTGACATTAGATTAATGATGTGTAATAATCAGATTCCCTGATTCAGCAAAGGAGAGTTGTTCTCTTCCAAGCCATTCAGATAGTGAAGTATTAACTTTAGGGGAAATAACCATAAAGTAATGAGGCAAAGGTTTCCATGTGGTTCATTATTCTGTCACACTATCACATGTGAATTCTTGCATAGTGTTTATTGAACTAGAGATGATAAATGTTAAAGAGTAGGCTTCATATAGTTGGTGAAATACCAGACTAAAATTTTTCTCACTTGGATTAGCATTAAAATACTTAGAAATGAGGAAGGAAAATTATGTGAGTAAATAATAAAATGATTTTGAGTTTCATCCTCCTAGCATTTATCACCTAGAAGGCTGGTGGAGATATTGATAACCTCATAAAATGACAATAAGCAGGTTGTAGAAAAGCGAGGAAGCAGAGGTCCTAAGACATTTAGCATTACTGAAATAGAGTGAGTTGGTTGATAATATTCCCTTAAAATGGAATATAATTGTTATGGGCTGAATTGTGTCCCCCTCAAATTCATATGTTGAAGTCCTAACCCTCAGTGCCTAAGAATGTGAGTATATTTGGAGACAGGGTCTTCAAAGAGGTAAGATAAAATGAGGTCATATGGGTGGGCCCTAATCCAATATGACAGAGGTCCTTATAAGAAGAGGAGATTAAGACATAGACCTAGGGGAAACCCTCTGTGGACACAGTGAGAAGATGGCCATCTATAAGCCAAGGACAGAGGACTTAGAGGAAGCCAAACCTGCCAATACCATGATCTTGGAAGGACAAAAGAAAATAGATATTGATAACTCTTTATGGAGGCTTGTACGTGATTCATGTTTTAATCAAATCTGCCCTTTTACATACCATTGTTATCTAATAAAAGTTTATGTGGCTTACTCAGTGGTGGGTTCCTAAATCTGAAAGTCTTGAATATTCCTGTATTAGAGAAACAGTAGACTATAATAAGGAGTAATATTTGGAGCTAATTAGCCTGGGATCAAGTCCTGGTCCTGCCACTGTATGTCATCCATAAAATAGGTATGCAAATAGTACCTATTTTGTAGGGTTGTTGTGAAAATTAAATGAGTTAATGGATGTAAAGATGTACAGTACAGACATTGAACTTGCAATTCATATATCCAACACCAGATGGCAGTGTGGCCATCCAAGGTTAGGTTGCCATGTAATCAGGTTGATGAGCCAACATCAGTATCTGAAACACAAGGTAGCAAAATTCTAGAAGATTTCTATGAAACTAAGACAAATTTAAAACCTCTGTGCAAATAATCCTATATAAGGTCACAGAAATATACACAAAAGCTTTTTTTTTTTTAAAAAGGAGAAGCTTAAGTAAAATGCATCTGATTATCATTAGTTGCTTTCCATCACTAGTTATTCAAATCATAACTCCATGGTTTTCTAGCTGAATAAGCTTGAACAAGTTACTTTCCTTTTCTAAGCCTCAGTTTTCTTATCTGTAAAATAATATATGCATTTAACAAAATGTTGTTGAGCTTCTATATGTCAGGCATTGTTCCAGGTGCTGGGGATATAACATTTTAAAAAAGAACAGATATCCTTGCCTTCATGAGGCCTATACTCTAGTCACTAGACTCTAGTGAATAAGCAAAGAACTGTTAACATTTAAAATCAGACTGATTGTGTACCAGGATGTTAAAGTGACACTCTACCTCAGTGTTCACTGAATTCCCAAAGGTGCAGAACAAAACAATGGGTTTAAAGTAGCTCTACATTTTATGGCAAGGTATTCAATAGACCATTGATGAAGAACCTGGAAAGGCGATGTCAACAACTGCAAAGCTCAGCTTAGCACCTACCTCAAGCATATAAGAAAGCTTGGATAGGTTGAAAGAAAGGATTGTTTTTAAAGATAATTTATTTGGAGAAAGTTGTTGGAGGACTGCACATATCCATCACATCACCATAGTGAAGAGTGGGAAACATGCTTTCTCACCTAAATGAGAAAGGGATCTTCAAGAGAATCACTTCATGAGTCCCCTGGAGTTGAGGCACATAAAAACTGGGTGAGAGGCTGTGGCTGCTCAAGCCTGAGGTGACAGAGCTGAGAGAAGAGAGCTGCACTGGAAGTAAGGTACACTGCCGTAGCCGACTGGCATAAAAGCACAGGCGTGTCTCATGGACCAGATGTGCACTCTGAGGAATCCCTATCTGGAAGGACAATGTGATATCCTCTGTTATAAAGTGAGGCACATTAAAATTTTCAAGGGTTTAGATGAGCAAACAGTTGGAATCAGGCAGTGCCAAACTGGAAGTTGTAAAAAGTTAGTAAACAGAAACCTCAATTAAATAGAGCTCGGAGACCAGAAAGGGGAGCTCTCATGCCCTGTGATAGTAACAGAGCCCAACAGGAAGAAGAAAGCTCCTCTTCTTTCCTGACAAGGACACAGCCAATGAAAAGCCATGGACTCTATGTTTACTATAGCCCTCCCATCTTCCCTTTCCTCTCTATAGGAGAGTTCTCCTTCCCTTGCCAAGTGGGGGCTTGCATGTGGCTTGTCGTTGTAGACCCCAATTGCAGTTCTCTGCTGATCCCCAGTGAACTCATCTTTACTGGAGAAATATTTGGCAGTAAATTTGTTTCAGGTCAACAAAGTGGTGAGGAGCCTCTTCTGACAGGAGCCAGGGGAAAGGCTTTTATAGAGCAGACATGGAAGGAAGCAAAGCAAGGAAATTATTTTATTGGCTACAGCTTAAGTGGTTGCCTTATTTGGGAGAACCTAGTTGGTTGTTTGTGATTGGTTATTCTTAAATTTTGTTTTCTCCACACAAGTGCATTTACAGAATTGACTCTGGCTTAGGTTTCGGTTTGTAGACTACCAAGGCATTAGAGCCACCTGGTATAATGGCGTCCTTATTTAATTACTTTAACACCACAAAGGAGATGGGCTGCCAGGTAGTTGCCCAGGGCATGAGGGAGGAATCATGATGACCAGCTGGGGCCAGGCATTGTCAGCATCACAGTGTGAAGGCCCCAGTAGCAGTGCCTTTGAGGAGCTCTACTAGGGAAAGAATCAGCCCTGGGGATCCACAAACACAGAAGAGCCCCAGAGGTTATGTCTGTGCCAGCCAAGTAGAGCTTTTCCATCCCTTACTTCTCCCATCCTCATTCCAACTCTGAAGTGAGGGCGTGAGGATTTGCCCCCACTAGGACAGGGAAGGAACACTACCTCGGAAGAAAGTTTAGAACATTAATAATTGCACTGAACATTTTAATTATTAAAATGAGAACATTCCTGTGCCTAGAAGGGATTAGAGGATTCATGTTATTATTAAAATTCTAAAAATTATTATGGCACCTGCCTGAGATTTCAACCAGGGACAAGAAAATACTTAGCCCTCCAAGTAGAGTAAAAATAGATTTAACATATATGAAGGGCTTAATGTGGTAAATATTTTCTATTTTCATCATTGTTCTTATGATCAGCCCTTGTAGCTTGTTGGACTCCCAGTTGTACAGCTCTTATACTAAAGATTAAAAGAAGGTTGCCAAGGACGCCAAAATAACAGTGAAGAGTGGACCAAGCAGAACTCACACTACTCCTTAGTTCCCTCAACATCCATCCACACCCAGAGGCTGGCTCTGCTCTTTAGGGTCCCAAAGGAGGGGGCAAGTCTCTCTCCTGAAAGTCTGATTCATATTTTCCAATCTTCAGCACATAGTCCTTGTGAGCTGTTGGGTAAGATGTGTAGTCACGAGCAAGGAAACAAAGGCAGGAGTGCTCATCCAGAACAGCTCCTGGCGTGAGTGGGCCCTCCCCAAGCATTTGTAGATTGAGTACTTGCATGACGAACTGGGGCAGGATGAGGGGGATTGAATTACTTCTGGGATTTTGGGGATGAAGCAATTCTGGACACCAAAGTAAGATGGTGTCATTTGAATGGTGCCTTCAGAAACATTCCTGTCCTACAAGACGGGTGTTTTCACACAGAGCATCCCTCCTTTCAGCAAAGGCAGCATTTTTCCGTGGTGTTCTGCTAACTCTGCCAGGGATACAGAGAGAAAGTAAAAGTTTCTATCAGGACAAATGTTTGGGAAATTCTGCACACATTGTCCTCACTACTAGGACATACATATTAGCATATTATAGAGTCTTCAAAATTGCATAGGTTAATTTTGCTAAACTCGGTGTGTTTACTGACCTTATAGGAGCTCAGAACACCTTATCTCTCAGCACACTTGCTAACATCCCTCTGACTGGTGTTCTGTGTCACGCCATTCTGGTTACATAGGACTAAGGCATCATCTCCAGAAAGGCCCTGCGCAAAGGAACAATATGTAAATAAGTTAGCGTGGAGATTCTCCCCAGCCTAGATTATGGAAAGTAGAGAGCAGGGCTGCCAGGAAGCAGGATCCATCGGGAGAGGTAGTTTTTGATGAGATGATGGAGGATCAAGAAAGGATTGGAGATTACTGTATCTGGAAGATTAAGAGGTCAAAGGGAGCAGCAGCCCAATGGTGAAATGCAGTGTATTTCACAATTCTGTATGTGACAAGGTTCAGAAATATTATTTCATGTTGCTGTAGGGAACAAAAGACTGGAAGAAGATCAAAGTGCCACAGCCTATAATTTAGTTACAGTAAATGTTATCTATTTAATTAAGACTTCTCTAGCACTCACTATGTACCAGGCACTGTTCAGAGCAGATTACAAATATTACTTCATTAAATTCTCAACATTAACTGTAAGGTAGGTACTATTACTTTCATCCCCATTTCAAAGATGAGGGAACTAGGACACAAAGATATTTAACTTGTTCAAGGGCCAGGACTCAAGTCCAGATCATGTCTCCATGATCCATGCTCTTAATCTGTGCTTGTGCGGCCTTTGTGAATACATGAAGTAGAACGGGATGCTGCTGGAGGTGATCCCAAGCCATTTAATAGTACAAACAATTACAAATACTAAGGAAAAACTCCCCCTCTTCTAGGTTCTCTGAAATGGGAGAAAGTTCTCCACTTTAATCAAAACTGACATTAATGTTTATTCCTATAACGTCTTGATATGACCTTTTATATACCCAAGATGAAACTAAAATTGATGTGAGGGATCGCGTTCCAGGTAAAACTTAAGTGATAAAACTTGTTACCTCAGCAATGTTGCCCGAGGGGCAGACTTACATTTTTCATGAAAAATGTTAGGCAGAAGGTCTTGATGTCATTTCATGCACCATTTAATCAGATTTAGCTCAAGAGACAGGGGGATTTGGAAAGCTATATTTTTCTTTTTTAAAAATACAACACATATTTTGGTATAAAAGTAATTCATGCTCACTACAGACAATTTTGGAAACACATAAATTATAATTAAGAAAATAAAAATTATGCATAATTCTACCACCTAAAAACAATTACTTTGATGTGTTTACTTCTATTCCTTTTTTTTTCTCTATTGAATATATATGTGTGTGTTTAACACAATTGAAGTCTGAATACATTTTACATCTTACACATTTTACTTAACATTATGTTGTGGATATTTTCCCATGTCTCAAGAAAATCTTTGTATAACTGTAGTATTGTTCTGTCTGTTATCTTGTTTTAAGTTGTTTATTTTTGTTTTGGTGCCATGTTCTGTGTTCTTTGTCTTCTAATATAAGGAATATGGTTCTTTGGCTTTGTCTTCTACAGTGATTTGTATAGTTTTCACTTCTTTTTTTTTTTTTTTTAATTAATTAATTAATTTATTTATTTTTGGCTGTGTTGGGTCTTTGTTTCTGTGCGAGGGCTTTCTCTAGTTGCTGCGAGCGGGGGCCACTCTTCATCGCGGTGCGTGGGCCTTTCACTGTCCTGGCCTCTCCTGTTGCGGGGCACAGGCTCCAGACGTGCAGGCTCAGTAGTTGTGGCTCACGGGCCTAGTTGCTCCACGGCCTGTGGGATTTTCCCAGACCAGGGCTCGAACCCGTGTGCCCTGCATTGGCAGGCAGATTCTCAACCACTGCGCCACCAGGGAAGCCCGGTTTTCACTTCTTGTTTGTACTTGCATTGAACAAATAGGACTTAATTATGCAAGTCAAGATTGAAATTGCACTTTTTTGACTCAGCCCACTTATATGGATGAGAAGTTTTCTGTGTTTCTATTTCTTCATACATCATTTTGGGGTTTAAAGTATTATTTAATATTTTACATATATACATATATATAAAGATGATTTGTTAACATTTGTAATAATTATTGTGACCATATTTATAATTTTTTACCTTTTTATTCAGACATAATTTGAGACTTTTAAAATATTGCAAAACAAAAAGTAGTATAAAGAACACTCCTTTAATCTCCACCAAGATTTGCAAAATATTTCAATATATTTAATATATACTTCACCAAAGAGATATATAGATATTAAATAAGCATGTGAAAAATATGTAACATCATTAATCATTAGGCAATTGTAAATTAAACCCACAATGAGATACCACTACACCTTTGTTAGAATGAGTAAAATTAAAAGTACTGATTATACTAAGTGTTGTCAAGGAAGCAAAACAACTGGAACCCTCATACACTGCTGGTGGAAATGTAAAATGGGATGACCACTTTGGGAAAAGAGTTTGACAACTTCCTTAAAAATTAAACATATGTCTATCATATGCCTGGTCATCTCACTCCTAGATATCCACTCAAGATAATTGAAAGCATATGCAACAAATACCTGAACATGAATGTTCATAGCAGCTTTATTTGTAAAATCTATAAATAGGTGAATAGATAAACAAATTATGATATATCCATACCACGGAATACAATTCAGCATTAAAGTAGAACCAACTGTAGATACATGCAGCTGTATTAATGAATCTCCACATGATTATGATAATTACGAGGCTAAGAAACCAAGACCCCCCAGAAAAGCATACTTTCATTTCATGTGCATAGCATTATAGGATATAAAAACAAATCTAATGACAGAAAGCAGATCACTGGTTGCCTGGATGGGGGGTCGGGTGGTAGTGCAGAGAGGTGTGGGAGAAAAGGATGACAGAGGCACAAGGCAACTTTTGGAGTTGATGGATATCTTCATTATCCTGATTGTTGGGATGCCTTCACAAGTGTGTACATGTATTAATACTTATCAAATTGTACTTTTTAAATAAGTGCAGTTTGTATTTTAATTATACTTGAGTAAACCTGTAAAAATGTGTAATAGCAGACATAAAGTATTTGTTGTATATCAGGTACTGTTTTCTGGCTCTTTATAAAACATAAAAGATATAAAAGCATTTAGCACTATAGTAGGCACTTATAGTAGGCACTCAATATATGTTACTTGAAAATGAATCTGATTTATGTAAATTTTTTCTATGAAAATGTTTGGCATAGAGTAAAAATGTTATCTCTAATTTCATATAGAATCAGTTTCCCTTTGATACATATTTAGACTAAACAAAAAACAAACATAAAAGCAAGAATAAAAATTTTCTGGCCGGTGAAACCCAATGACAAAACAGCAAGAAGAGAGCCACAATCATCTGCCTTAGTCTCTAAAAATATATATAGACACATATGCACATATGTATACATACATGTATGTATATATATATATATTCATACAGACATATAACATACAGAGATGTAAAAATTTAAATCCATCTAGAGATTAAATAGATTCTTTGGAAACTAGTCATTGGTATCTGGATGTCAGAGATCACAAAGTCAATTTATTAATAAGATGTCTAAAGCACAGTTAGTGTTCAATAAAGATTTTTTAAAAATGAATCAATGAAAACAAATGAATCAATGAGCAATCTTGTTTCTCAATTTACTTTCATATTCATGTAGAAGACTTTTAGTGAAAATGTCTTCCAATATTTAAAAAGTAACTTTGTTTTGGTCCTATAGCCCTAAGAGTTGCTACTATTTATGAAAAACACCAGTCTTAAATAGCTCCAAGTTCAAGATGCTAAATAAAATAAATGCTGTTTCCAAAATTGTTTGGTATTGAAGTTAGCATTATTTGTGCAACACTAATTGGAAACAACTAAAAATGAAAATAGTCATTCAATGGTTTAATATCAGGAAATAAAAAGTAATACTTTATAGAAAGCCCAGAGATAAACCCACGCACATATGGTCACCTTATTTTTGATAAAGGAGGCAAGGATATACAATGGAGAAAAGACAGCCTCTTCAATAAGTGGTGCTGGGAAAACTGGACAGCTACATGTAAAAGAATGAAATTAGAACACTCCCTAACACCATACACAAAAATAAACTCAAAATGGATTAAAGACCTAAATGTAAGGCCAGACACTATCAAACTCTTAGAGGAAAACATAGGCAGAACGCTCTATGACATAAATCACAGCAAGATCCTTTTTGACCCACCTCCTAGAGAAATGGAAATAAAAGCAAAAATAAACAAATGGGACCTAATGAAACTTAAAAGCTTTTGCACAGCAAAGGAAACCATAAACAAGACGAAAAGACAACCCTCACAATGGGAGAAAATATTTGCAAACGAAGCAACTGACAAACGATTGATCTCCAAAATTTACAAGCAGCTCAATATCAAAAAAACAAACAACCCAATCCAAAACTGGGCAGAAGACCTAAATAGACATTTCTCCAAAGAAGATATACAGATAGCCAACAAACACATGAAAGGAGGCTCAACATCACTAATCAATTGAGAAATGCAAATCAAAACTACAATGAGGTATCACCTCACACCGGTCAGTATGGCCATCATCAAAAAAACTACAAACAATAAATGCTGGAGAGGGTGTGGAGAAAAGGGAACCCTCTTGCACTGTTGGTGGGAATGTAAATTGATACAACCACTATGGAGAACAGTATGGAGGTTCCTTAAAAAACTAAAAATAGAACTCCCATATGACCCAGCAATCCCACTACTGGGCATATACCCTGAGAAAACCATAATTCAAAAAGAGTCATGCACCACAATGTTCATTGCAGCTCTATTTACAATAGCCAGGAAATTGAAGCAACCTAAGTGTCCATCGACAGATGAATGGATAAAGAAGATATGGCACACATATACAATGGAATATTACTCAGCCATAAAAAGAAACGAAATTGAGTTATTTGTAGTGAGATGGATGGACCTAGAGTCTGTCATACAGAGTGAAGTAAGTCAGAAAGAGAAAATCAAATACCGTATGCTAACACATATATATGGAATCAAAAAAAGAAAATGGTTCTGAAGAACCTAGGGGCAGGACAGGAATAAAGACGCAGACGTAGAGAATGGACTTGAGGACACAGGGAGGCGGAAGGGTAAGCTGGGACAAAGTGAGAGAGTGACATGGACATTATATATACTACCAAATGTAAAATTGATAGCTAGTGGGAAGCAGCCATATAGCACAGGGAGATCAGCTCTTTGCTTTGTGACCACCTAGAGGGGTGGGATAGGGAAGGTGGGAGGGAGACACAAGAGGGAGGAGATATGGGGATATATGTATATGTATGGCTGATTCACTTTGTTATAAAGCAGAAACAAACACACCATTGTAGAGCAATTATACTCCAATAAAGACATTAAAAAAAAAAGTAATACTATCTTTTCTTATCTAGTTTTTCATAATTTGAATATCCTCATGCTGTTATTACTTACAAACTCTGGTTTATCAAAGGACAGAGCTCATTGTAGAGCTAATACTTTTTCAAAAACTATTAAAGTTAAGGTGTTAAGGTGAAAAAAGTTGGAGAGGGAAGAAATATGAGAAAGAGGAGGTGGAAGGCTGAAGATTTCTACTATTCAGTGTGAAAGATTACTAAACATGCATGCCAAATATGTAATTTCTAAAATCACTGTTTAGCCTTGAGCTGATGTTTCATTTAGTTCATTGATCATTCAAAATTTATTAAAATTCTACAGTTAAGGAACTCTGAGAGACACCATGATGCATGATTCTTAAATCTACAAGAAAGCACATATAAGAAAGGTAGCCGAACCCTGGTAAACACATTTATAAGGGATATGGAAGAAGTAAATCCAGTGGACAAAAAGAGAAAAGAGAGAATAAGAAAGATAAGAGGAGAATCTGAGCAGCATGTCATCTTGGAAATCGAGCTTATATTATTAATATAATTGACATGGCATTTAGGACATATGAGAGACATTACTGGTGGTCACTTGTATCCCGTTCTGCTCTCCTTCCAGGAATGTAGAAAACATTTTCCAGCCCCCTTGTAGGCAGACATGGAAATTCGATTACATGTAGCCAATGAGCTTTGAGCAGCAGTGGCTGGTGTCCGTGCCAAGGTACAGGAAGAGCAGATAGAAGATGTCCTTTCACTCTCTTTCCCTGCCAAGTGTTGGGGTGGTGAAATGTCCATCCCATTGGTGGTGTTGGCTTACAAACAGGTATGATGCTATCTTAAAGTGTTTTCTTACAAACAGGTATGATGCTATCTTAAAGTGTTTTCTCCGTGTAAATTGGAAAAACAACATAATCACGTGGCTCAGATAGAAGAGATAAAACAAACACATAGCAACATTTTTTGGTGGTATGTATTGATTTACCATGTCCAATCTCACATCCTTAATATATTTAATCATGGAACACAATTTACATACCTAAAAGTTCCACATTGCAATTATCAGCACGTTGCAGTAGGCATCTTACCACTGTGGGCTATACAAAATTTTAACAATTCCATGAAGTACCTGGAGCACTAAAAAATGATTTTCTACAGAGCTTGAGTAAAGTAAGTTTTAATCACCTCTTCCAGTCAAGACATTGTATTATTAAGTACCACAAAGTCACTCCCCCAAGATCAACTCCAGCCGAAATAGAAACATCAAGAGGGACATGAAACTGTCAGAAATTCCTGGGAAAATGGAGGGCTGTTGTGTGAGGGGATGATGGTCCTAGTCTAGGGCATTTTGCTCTGGATATCATTTTTCTCTACTTTGCCTTGGGGCTATCAATGGTGCCAGAATCCACGTAAATGCAACTGCCCTCAGGCATAAAATGTTGGCAGCACAAATTCTGATTAAGAGCATCAAAAACTTGCGATGATTGATAAGCCTTGGATAGTCATGTCTCTTCCCCGCCCCCTCACCCAAACCTCCAGGATGGGTGATACACACTAGGATGGTTTTCTGGTACCCAAGCTGCTCCACCTGCAGGCTCAATGGAGATTCTACCCCACAAACATCAGGTCTGAGACAGATTGAAGTTTGACTTTTAGCTTTCCCCCATATATATTTCTGGACAGAGCAATGAATATCCCAAGAGGAATATTAACTGACAAGTTAAAATAAGAGGATAGCTGGGGAGCACAGCTCTTTCAAAAGAAAACAGCAAAGTAGATGTCAGAGTCCATCAAAAAAAAAAAGTTTTATAACTGATGGGACAAAGACTCAAAATAAGCATTTAAAATATAGCAAAACAGATAAGGAAAGACAGGAGCAATATGAAACATAAGGAAATGTAAAAAAAAAAAAGAACAAAGTGGAAATATTATGTGTAAAAAATGCAGTAGTTGAAATACAGAACACAATAGATGAGGTAAAATGTAGAATTGATACAGCTGAGGAATTGATTAATAAATTGGAAAATTTGATTGAGGCACTCTCCCAGAAGGAAACAGGAAAAGATAATGATATAGAAAATAGAAAAGTTAAGCAATATGAAGGTGATATATTGTTCATAAGAAATTGTTATTTTTCTAAGCTATCAATTTGCCTGTTAATTGAAACAAAATAGCCTTGTTTACCAAGGCTGATTATAAAGATAGTCCAACCTGGTTTGAGGACATGAATAATTAATATGAGAGTGAAACAACTTATTCAACAAGAACAGGGAAAATATATTTTTCCTTGGATAGATGCCATATTTTTTGATTATTTTAAAGTCATAAGCATATAACATTCTGAATGAACATATCATTATGCTGTGTGATAACTATGAAGAAGTATATATAGAATAATATTCTAATGGGAGAAAATTATAATAAAAGTAATCATATCCATTTAATAGTGTTTATCATCATTATCATATTGCAAAGTAACCTGGCTTAGATAGGTAGCAGTTCCTGTAAATGATTGTAACATTTTATAGTCAATCGAAATTTTTGTTCTCATTTTTTGGTCTCCCAGCTAAAAATCAGTGTTTTAAGTAAGAATTATCATCATTGTCGTCATCATCTTCACCATCATCTTTATCATCACCACCCTCATGGGTGTTAGTATTCCCAGCCCCCTCCTTATCCACAAACATATAAAATGGCAAAGGCTTGTTTCTGATTGTGTAAGTATTGGGATTTCCTTGCCACCAACCTCCTTATACCATGCCTTAAAGCATAAGTGCCCAGTTTTTTGTTTGTTTGTTTTTTGCCAAATCATTTTCAAAATGTTCCGTCCTTCCTTTCTTCCTTCCTTCTTTCCTTTCCTCAACATTTACTGAGCAGTCACTATGTACCAGCACTGAATGATGTCGGTGATAAAAGAGAAAAAAAAAACCTATGGCCCCTGACTTTTACAAGACCTCAAGGATTGGTGAACAACTGTTCCATGCTCAGCTGTCCTATGCTGAATGTCCTGGGAGCTAGGGGATTTGAGGAAGCAGAAATTCCGGACCACAGAGATACTGATTATATGTCACAGGTATGTTCCCAGGATGTGGGAACAAAGAATGTTGCTAGTCCAGGATATGCAGCAATAGAAAAACAAGGGAGAAAATGTGACTACAGAGATATGATAAAGGTAAGCTAGCTTTTAGGGAAGAAAAGATGATCAGCAACTCCTCCAGGAATGTAGGCATGTACTCTCTCTCTCTCATTCTCTCACAGATATCACACACATACACAAACACACCCGAGGTTCGACTCAAGGACTAACCTTAAGCACATATACTGTGATTTTAAGAACCAACTCTTTCTATCTGACTCTAATGATTTAGCACTGAGAAACAAAGGCCTTCATTTGCCTGGTAACTATGCTATGGTTAAAAATGTAGTGTCTCTGAGATGGCTATGCTACTGAGGAGCATAGGAACCAAAGTGCAGATTTATGGTTTCTAGCTGATGAGTCACTAGTAATGGGTTTAAGTTTCAAAAATAATCAATAAAGTGATAGTACAAAAATCACAGCACCTTATAAGGAAGTCACAGTCATCCAACCGTTTGCTAATGGTACTTAACATGATAATACGTTGATTAAACTCACTAAATTGATGGGGGTGTATGTACCACTTCCTTAAAAGACCAGAAACTGTCAGATGTAAAAGAGGTTAATACAGGGAGGATCTCTCTGTAAGACAGCCAGGGGTCTTTTTCAAGTAAGTAGTTAGATGTTCAAAGAACAGAAAGTGTAGCTTGAAGAAATGGAATCTAGGCTTGGGAACAATTTACGGCTCTTGTCTTCAGGGTTCCCCAGGACAGAGGTTCAAATGGGCCAACAAGGGGACCTTGATAATCTGCCCAAACCTATGATGGTATGTGCAGTTCTCACCCAAGTCCTAAATAAGTAGGCTTCTAATGTCAAATTGGTTTTCTCTACCAGGAAGAAATATTTCCCTTCAGAAGTGATTAAGTGGACTTTCTACTCCAAATTCATCTTGTATGACTTTGGGTAGTGAATTTTTCCAGGAAGTGGGTGAGTTGATCTTGATAGTTGGAAAATCACAAACAGTAGCATAGTCTGAGAGAAAAGAAACTGCACAATACTTTTAGAGCACCCGTTTATCCTTCAAAACTACATACCTCGCAACAACATTTCAAAGCCTTTGTCATGTACAACAGAGGAGAGTCCAGTCTTGGAATAAGACAATCTCTTTCATAAATAATAGAGTGACACTGAGATTAGTGAACATTGAGATCTATACAGTTCTGTCTCTGGGAGTTTTCTATTCATGAATTCTGCTGAATACTGAGGTAGAATGATTACTTCAATATAAAAATCTCTTAGAGTTAAAAGAAGTCTAAGAAATGGTAATCACCTGTGTGGCACACATTAACAACATTAATGTTTGTACTATTATTGAAATGGGTATATGAAAGTTCTGTGATTTGACTGTCCTTTTGACTAAATTATAGCTTGACCTAAGAACTTAACACTTGCCAGTTATCAACCAGGGCGGAATACTTTGGGTAGTGAATGTTAAGAGTTATGTGTTATTGTGGAAACTTCTAAATGGCAACTGCAAACTTATGGTAAAAGGTGCATCTTAAAAATGTATTCTTTACCTTCAGCATTTCAGAAACACATCTAACACATGTGCCTATTGAAGTAATATGAAAATACAGAAATATCAAGGAAATATCACTTATATATTCATAAGTTTGATTTGATGTACACCAGCTTAATGTCTTATGGAACTGCTCTGTCGGTGCCATCCTCAATTAAGGTGGATGCTCATGTAGATCAACATATTACCAGTGTTACCCTACCGATTTAATAGGAATTAACCTGTTAAAATGGGCTCAGATTGATTTGTTGTCTTATTTGGTTAGGTGGCTACACATCTGACAATTCTCTGACATTGGCAGTTTACTTGTAATGAAAGAAAGCACCAAAGATAAGAAGGGGGGATGCAAATGTGGGAATCAGGTTGCTTTTATTAAGGGTGATTTTTTTTTTTGGCCGTGCCGTGCCACATGCAGGCTCTTACTTCCTCCGACCAGGGACTGAACCCGAGCCCCCTGCAGTGGAAGGGCCAAGTCTTAACCACTGGACCACCAGGGAAGTCACAATGGTGATTTTCATGTTGTGAGTAGGGGTATTTTGTGTCTACCCAGTGTGATCTATGTGGAAATCTCCCATTTTATAGGCTCTGCTGTCTCTTTATGAGATTTGCAAAGGAGAAGGTTCAATTTACATCCACCCCTGGGGCCTCAATTTGGCAACCACTCCTCCACACTACATCCTCTTCACCGCTCCCAGTTTCACTTTTGGCCACTGCCGTCTAGAGCTCCCTGCTCCATGCTAGGGTACTGGGCTGGACTACATGTTGCTGTGATGTGAAAATCCCACACCTTGTTTTATTACTGTATAGTCTAATTCCCCCAGAGCACCAGCAGTCAAGGCTGTATGGGTGAAACAGTTTTCCCTGAAGAATTGGGAGTAATTAAAGAAAATTAATTACAACAGAAATAATATTTTAAAAACCTTTTAATATTATATCCCAAATATGTCTGTTTCCCTAGTCCAAGAGAAGAAAAAAAGACAAATTCAGCCCCTCACAAAGGGCCATTTAAGGGCACACACCATGTCTGTCTTTTTTTTTTTTTACCTTGTAAGTAATCTTTTATTTTTAATTGTAATATTATTTATGGGTTTTTGCTCACTAGGAATTCTGTGTCGCTTTCAAAGAGATGGTATGAAACACAATACATCAGGAGAAAGACATGTGCTGATGAATTATGGTCCTGAATGTCATCATTCCGGTGATGTATATTAGAATAGGGATGGAGGAGTGAAGTTGAGGGATGAGTCTGTGTGCTGTGCATTCTTGAATGATCCCCAATAAAACTGTGATACAATTATCATCCATGTTTAGCATCATATAATCACAAAGTATTTGCCTGCAGAGGGAACCATTTTGCTAGGTAACTAGGCATATACACCACCAACACCCTGGGCGACATCCATTTACCATGTCTGTCTTGCTCTCCTGCCTTCTTTTTCTTTACCTTCAATGTGCACCCCTCTCCTTTTAGTAAAACTCTATTGCCAGCCCCTACAGGGATTTGTTTTGCCCTAGTTTCCATCCCCTTCCTCCAAAGAGTATAATCCAGAAAATGAAATCATCTTCAATCATATATTTTCAATGACATATTTGATCTGGAACAATATCAAGAGAACTTCATCAGAAAGTCCTGGCAGAGCTCACCAGGCAAAGCAGAAATGTCTGCAGAGGCCAGGCATTGCAGAGCAGAGTGAAGAAGCCTGGGTTTGGAGTTGAGCCTCAAAGACCTAATAACTGCACAGTCATTAAATTGGAAAAAAGTATAATTGGTAGTCCAAAGATGTAGAAGTGGTTTTTCATTGGATAGCCTGAGTTAACAAACAAATTAAATGAAAAAATGTTGAAGACTTCAGAGGAACATCTCTGAAAGGAAATTTTAGAATTAAATCTAGAATTAACATAATACATTATAAGATTTCTGAAAGACTAAGATATAAATATCTAAACAACAATGAGGAGGTCTCTTTATGGTGAATGAGAAATGGAGGAATTCTTTTTTTCCACTCAACAAATATTTACCAGGTGCTTAATATGTGCCAGGAACATTTAAGGTGCTAGGAAATATAGCAGTAAATAAAAGGAATAAATATATCTACCTTCATAGAGCTTACATTTTAGAGGTGGAAACAGATGCTAAAGAAGATCAATTAAATGAATGGGTTATGCCATAAATACTTTCAAGGCAAGCAGAACAAGAAAGGTGGATATGGACTTGCTGGAGATGTCAGAGAACTGTGGTTTTAAATATTGTGCTCAAGGAAACCATATGTTTATAGGTACCAGTGAAAAAATTTCTATGAAAGAGCCAGCAATGACTATAAATAGAAGCATGAGGCTCTACAGAAAACAATATGTATCTGCCACATTATAACAGAAAAATGTGACATTACCTCATGTCTCAAATATTCTAAAGATGTCCTCTCTCTATAAGATGAATATCATCACGGTGTTACTTAAAAAGTGGCTTCATCAAGGTGAGATTAGGTGCCCCTTCCACAGACTTCCATAGCACCCGGTACTTCCTTGCTGTAGGAGCTTCTATTCCCCAATATTGTTCTTGGAGGAGAAGCTGAATATAACAGAGACACAGACCATGAAGCCTCTGATAGAGAGAAAAGACTTCTAAGGTCCTGCTAACTTTTAAGTTTCCACAAGGTTGGCTGTACTTTGTTTTCTGCCCTTGTTTTCTGAGATATGTGTCCATAAAATATTCCCACCCTTACTTTGGTGGACCTCTGTTTTTTGCATCTAAGCTTTTTGCTTTCAATAATTTTAGCTCTGAGTCACTACCATGTCTTAGGTACTGTATGTAGGTGATATTAATACTCAAAGCAATCTGGAAAAATGGGTATTATTATGTTTGTTTTCTAGATGAGGAAGCAAATATGGTTCGGTAGGTTAAATCATTTGAACAAGGTCACATGGCTAGAAATTCTGGACTGCATGATTTCAAAGTCCAGGCTATCTTGATTTTATCACATCGTATCTTGTAAAGTAATTCGATGACAAGGTAGGTATGGGTCAATTGACCCATAAATGTGCAAATAGTTCACAGCAATAGTAACAAATAGGAAAAAAGATTTTTCCATAAACTCTTTTTATTCTGGAAAAGATTGAGTATACAGAAGTGAATCTTCATAATTAAAAAAGATAAGGATTTTGGCTACGTGTTCAGGAATAACAAGAAATTGCAATACTGTAGTAGGTTAATGATTAGAATGGTAAAAAAGCCACTTTATATAATTTCTGAATAGAAAGTAATAGTGTAATCAAGACTGTTAACAACTGGAAAGCATCAAGGTTTGATTGGTTGAGGAATTTAAAAACTGATATTTAAAATTTTATTTTTTGACTAGGCATTAATTTTGCATGGTTGAAAATTCAAAATATACAAAGGAATATATAGTAAAAGGTTGACCTCTTACCTCTGTTCCCCAGCCATCAACTTTTCATCCCTAGGGGCAACTAATATTTTTCTCTTCCTGGCTATGCTTCTAGAGATATGTTCTAAATATACAGATGTGTTGCTTTTAAACTCCTTCAGTTTTTAAGAACATGTTATTGTATGTTCACATGCTGTTATAGGAAGTAATACAGAGAGATCCATATACCCTTTACCCAGATTTCCCCATTGGTAATTTACAGTAGAATACGATATAGTATTCTATACTATACAACTATAGTTCAATATGGAACACTATATTCAATACTATGCTATAGTTCAATAGCACAACCAGGATACAGAGCATTTACATAACCAAGGCTTCCTTGGCAGTAGCTGTCTCTCCTTCTGTGGCTACAGCTTCCATCAGGGTGACCTCTGGGCTCCAGTAACCCTGCCTCTTCTCTTTGTTTCTCCAGTTAGGAGCTGCACTTGCTAATTTCTGGATTACCTCGTCAACCCCTGCTTAGCTTCTGAGTTCTTCCGTGGCCTGTGTTATCAATTCCTTGCATCAATTGTCTTTGTAAATATTTGAAATGATCTCTATTTTCCCTGTTAGCCCCTGCCTGAAACAAGTGGATTTAAAGAAAAGTGGTGATGTGGCATTTCTTGCACACCTGGCTTTGTAGTTTCTGTTTTATACCCACTATGTTGTTATCAAATCTACCTATCCTGTTCTCTCAAACTGACTATTTGCTAGGCGATGCTCTTTAAACCAATGTATAATCTTTCCCAGACAACCATCTTTTTCTTTTTTTTTTTTTTTGGCTGCGCCCTGTGCCTTGTGGGATCTTAGTTCCCCGACTAGGGATCGAATCCGCGGAGTCCTGACCACTGGACCGGTAGGGAATTCCAGACAACCATCATTTTAAAGTGATTTTTCTGGGAAGGAGGCTTGAGGCAAAGATGTAACTTACAAAAGGGGCATTTGAGATGGAGTGTCTTGACTCCCCAGGTTCAGAAGGCCTTTCAGGTCACAAGGTCTATCTATGGTACACTTGCGCCTAATTCTTTATAAGCATGCCATTTTTCTTTATAGATTGAAAGATCTTCACAGAACATGGAAAAGCTCTGTTCTGGGCTTCTGCATTACCCCCACCCCGATTCCCCTCTTCAGCCACGTCCTTGCAAGCCACAACTGATCTGAATTAAGACAGTACCCAGTCAGAGTCTTTAGGTGGCATAGACACATCAGGAGGGGCCACACATAAAGCTATTATCAGCCATTAACTACCTGGTGAATTGGTTTATTGGGTGTTTGTGACACTCAAGAACTGACTGAAGTTTTGATTGGGTGATGAGTCAGGGCTAGGATGGGAAAACAAAGCACCACCCAGGGAGGGAGGCAATTTGGACACAATGTCCCCTCAAGAGAGCTAGCCTTGAGCCTCATAAATTTAAAGGCAAATCAGAACTTTACTGCTTTTGGCCAAAGAACATTGACAACCTTTCAGAGCAAAGGGCAAGTACAAGGCATTCTTCTGAAAAGGTTACAAGATTTCAGACAGAACAGAATGAAAGTAAGTTTCTGAATATAAAATATACTATGTTTTGGAGGTGGTTTTATGAGAAGTGATCATCAGAACAATATACTACTGTGTCAAACAGATTATAGTCTGAAATAACTTTCAGTGTTCTCCTAAAGTGCTGATGAAAAAAAAGTCCATTCATTTATTCATTTAACACATACTACGTCGTGCCAGGTTCTATATTTGAGAAGTTACACATATCTGTTAGAAATAATTTGTTTTCCTAAAATTGTTCTATAATCTTCCCATACATATTTTAGGGCACATAAAGTAGTATAAAATGTCTTCTAGCTGAGGAGCCTCCAGACATCACTGTTGAAATAAGGGTGTTCAGATTTGTCTTTATAGTTTCAGGGGCATATATAGATTTTGGAACAAGTGTGAATCAATATTTGTTTACATTTGTATTAATTTACACCAAGATTATGCCTTTTATGTTCAGATAAAGTATTTTCTTAAAAAAAAAAACAAGAAGAAAGAACAACAAACTCTCTTGGATTGAGACTGGAACACAAATTATCATCATTTATAAACAATTCTGGGGTTCCACTGCCTGGGTTCAAACCCACCTCAGCCACTAACTCCGTGTGTGTGACCTCGAGGAAATTAAATTTTCTGCATCTTTAAAACGCGAATCATAATTGGTCACTCTCTTAAGAATTGTTGAGGAGTGTAAATTAGAAAATGCATGTAAAAAGGCCTGGCACACAGTGAGGGCTAAATAAATGTCCGTAATTATTCTTATCTCTGAGTTTGATAACCGGTTTGGCAGAGGAGATAGATGTACATGAATCGAGAATAGGAAAGAATGATCAAAGGAAAGAATTTCTTACAAGAATGGAAAAGATCAAGCTTGAGGATTCAAAAAGGGGCTAATCAAATCAGAATCTTAATTTTACCCTCCTCCCCACATTCACTAGATATTTAGCATTTTTCTAAGATTGACCCTATAATTTGTAATTTCATGGGCTTCTAGTCTTCTCTACTTCAGCTCAGTGCTGCGTCCTTAAAGCGGAGACTCACCAGCGACAAACATCGCCACAACACATAAGTAGGGCAACTTGAGTGTTGCCAGGCCTGCGAGTGGGAGCACTTGAATTGTTGTGCGCGGGTTTGGACTGGGCAGCGGGGGTTACGACTCCTCCTCCCCCTCAACCACCGCAGCCGGCAGCTCCACCCCCCTCGCCCCAGCCCCCTTCTTCCAGTTCCCGAGCGCCTTTCTCTTTCGGGTCCGCCCTTCCTCAGGGTGTGTGAGCTGGGCGCAGGAGGCGGGCTCAGCGCTGACGGGCTGCGCCTCTGCAGCCAGAGGGAGGAGGGCGGGAAGGCGTGCGGCGGCGGCGGAGGAGGAGAAGGAGGCGGGGACTACGCCGGGCCGTAGCTGGCGCCGAGCGCGGTGGGAGCGGAGAGGGTACCCGGCTGGCTCGGCTGGCGGCCTCAGCCCGGATCTCGACGCCGCAGCCCTGCGCCTCCCGATCCCTTGTCTCAGTCTCCGCGGTCCCAAGCACGGCGGAGGCGGCGGAGCTGTGGGCCACTGGTAGGTTGCACGGGGACGGCGGTTCCTTCTGCAACCTTTTGTGCTGCAGAAAAGGTGGTGGTGATGATGATGATGGGTGGGTGGGTGCGTGGGTTAGGGGGGTTGCCTCAGTCATCGATCCTCGGTGCCAGCTCCAGTCGTGGCGCCGCCCCTTCCTCCCTGCCTCGTCTCGGGGTCGGGCGCGCGGTGCCCGCGCGGTGCTGGGGAACCCTGACCGGGCGGGCCTCCGGGATGGACGGCGGGCGGCCTCAGCGGCCCTTGGCCGCGGCGGTCTGGTTCCCCGGCGCCCGAGCAGGGGGATAGGGTCTGGTGGACTGGGTGGGGCCCTGGCGGGGTGCCGGGAGCCCGCAGTTTCTTGGCCCAGGGTGGGGTTGGAGACGCCGTGAGTGTGCAGCGCGTGTGAGTGAGGGTGCAGGGGCGTGCGCCCCCGTGTGCGCGCGGCGTGCGCTCGCCGGGGTGGTGCGGGACTCGACGACCCATCGCGCGTCTCCCGCGGTGCGGCGGTGCGGAAGTCGGCGCGCGTTGGCGCGCACGCTGGCTCCTCCGCCGCCGTGGCCGCATCGCGGGGCAGCGGGCCTGGGGGCCCCATTGAGAAGTAGGTCCTTCCCGGGCCTGCTGCGCCTCTGGCTGTCTGCCCGGGCCGCGCGCCGGGTGCGACTGCCCGGGCCAGATAGCACCTCGGGGCAATCCCTGGCAGCCTTATCTCGCCTGCCCTCCTCGTCCGCGCAGCAGTCTGGGGGGCGAGGCCGTCCGGGAACCCGCAGCCAGCGCCCGCTGCGCGTCTGCTGATTTGGCGGGGGCGGGCAGACCGGCCGTGGCCGTGGGCGCGCGTGTGGATTGGGGCCGGGTGCTGGCCAGAAGCGAAAGCGGCAGATGTCCTTGGGCATCGCCGCCCTCGCCCCACCTGTCGCGGATGAACTTTGGGCCAGGTGGGAAGCGGAGGAAAGGGGTTTCCGGGCGGGCGGCAGTCAGACCTTGAGAAGGCGGCCCCATTGTGAAGCTGCCAAACTCTAGTGGTGGAATCTGCAAATCTCTGCCAGAAAGGAGATGGGAACACGAAGGGAATGATGGCCCCGTCCCTTTCTCCTTGTAAATGTTCCACATCCTTAGGGTGTCTCCGCTTCTCCAGTCACGCCAGTTTGCACTCGGGTTGGTTACTGATTTGTGTCGAGCCAAGATGCTGAGTGTGTATGTGTATGGCTGTGGCGCACAGGTTAACACTTGGACTGGGAACTTTTTAATCATTCGAGGAAAGAGGAAGAATGGAGGCAGTAGCATTTTATAGCGTGCTCGCTACTCCTAGCCGAAAGAACAGTTCTTGCACAACATTTCCGACGTTTCTATAGACTCTTCATTTTACATTGTTTTTCTCAGATAAGCCACACTACAGTTCAGTTGTAAGTTGCTTTATTTATTTTTTTTAACCCTGTAGAGCAGATTAGACACTAAGGAGATAGAAATGACCTCTTCCCAAAGTTTGTTTTCCCAGTCATTTCAAAATACAGTATTGGTTATTATTGTGAAGCTTTTGGTACTTTCTTAATTCAAGACCATGATTTATGCTTACACAATTATACTTAATGAATGTTTCACAGATTTCTCTGTTTTTATTATGTAACTGTGTATGTATTATAAACTTAATAAAATGACCAGCATGAAATACAAGGATTAATGAGCCCGGAGACCTCTTGATTTGATAAGAACTGGTGTTTAAAATATGCTTCTGCCAACATTTTAGGTTATTTAATTGTAAATGAGACTGTTTAGTAGTATCTCTTCCAGGGTATAAGACAGAGGGTATTTACTGACCTTACATAATGGTCAGTGATTTTGTTTACTTTCTCTGTATAATTTTGTATACTTTGGAGAGCTAGTGGGCACATTAACCCTTAAAAGTATTTAGGGTGGTGGGAGTAATAAAACCTTATATACAGGATTAATTTTTTTTTTTTTTTGCTGATTTATATCCTCTGGGGGAAAATCAGCTCGTTTCCTCTAGAGAGAGCTCTGATTTCGTCACCAGCGTATCAAAATAAGTTCTTGGTTTTAAGCTTTCATCTGGAACGTTAGCCGATTCCACTGTGTACACCTGTCCTATTTCAGTTATGTTTCCTAAGGGGCAAATTTCTTGTAAAGACTGCATGTAGACCTGCAGTTCCAGTTACTGTCAGTCATATTTGTAGTGAAACTGAATTTTTTTCTAAAAGTAGAAGGATGATTTCACATAATGATAAGCCATTGGTAATTTCTTTAATTTCTACTAGTAGAAATAGAAAGAAAATGAATGCTGCCCTTTAAGGAATTTGCTATTAAAAGAACTGATATTAGAAAGAGAAACACAATTTTTCTTCTGAACCAATTATGGGTTGTCTTTCCAGGTTGGTGTGGTTAATGATTTGTTTGTAAGGTCAAGAATGGTTTCAGAAAAGTCACACCCTACTTAACTCTTCTTGAAAATTATTGATGATTTAGTTTTTATGAGTTGCAAGTGGAAAAGTAAGATAATTGTAAAGTAACCTTTAATACGAGCACATAAGTATAGCTAAGCATTTTACTTTCATTGTGAATGTTGTACTTTGGCAGTTAAACCATTTTATTTCTGCTCCGTGTTCTCTTACTTGAGAGATGTTTTAGTCCTCTTTTTTTTATTATTAGAGTAATCTCTGAGACCATTGGTAGCAAAATATTTTCATTAGTCTGAATGGAACTTTTAAAAATTGCTATTTTTTGCCAAGTCCTTTTTCACTATGTGTCTCTCCTCAAATAGCCACTCTGAGGAAACTACCTGCTTCCATTTTTTTTTTTTTCCTTCCTGTTTTGGGAACTAGAATTAGAACCTGTAACTTCTCTACCAATTTTCTTTGCCTGAAGTTTATCTTGCTTTTCGTAATATAACCTTTAATGATTTGTGAGATTTATTTACCAAAATTCTTGAGGGCTATATGCTCGCCTTCATATTTATAACCTTATGATTTTTGGAAGTGATATTTTGTTAATTTTTTTCATATTGCTATGTTGTTAATGGATCTATGATGAAGCCAGAGATTTGTGGCTTTTTTTCTGTGTAGGGATTTTGTGTGGGCTTGAAAATTTCCATATGGAGCTTCTATATTTTGGGGAAAATCACTCCCTTTAGGTTCCCAGTGCCATTCAAGTTTACTGTTATATGTGTTAGATTTATGTATTTCCATGTCTGTTTGTCTTCCCCTCTTGTCTGGTCTCAGGCTTCACTTTTTATATTTGCACCAGTACCTGTACAATGCTGGGACACAGTAAGACCCAAGAAATATTGCTGAATGAGTAAATGAATAATTGAATGGCTGAGTGGATACACCCAAAGAAATACTACTTGGAACTGTAAAGAAAGCCACTATGCAAGCAGAAGGGTCTTTCTTCCCTTTTTTTTAATTCATTGCCTTTCCATTGTTATATATTACTTTTGAGTAGGATGATAATACAATTAGCAAACTGGGACAGGTTTGAGAGATAAAGGGGGTGCTGTAAATAATTATGCCAGGGCACTGGCTATAAACTGAGGCATATGGTCACCCGACTTTTGAAGGACATTCTTCTTTATTTTCCTGTGATGGTATCTATCACCTTGCCTGAGAAAATTTGACACACTTGCTAGTTAATGTTTGCAGACTTTTCTGTTTGTAGAAGCTTCATTTGCAGTCAGATGTTGGGTGTCTTTTGCTTAGTCACCCATGGCTTCCCTGTCCAGAGGCCTATGGGTAGCTCTTGGCCAGGCTTAATTTTTCCTATTTTCATTGCTTACAGGATTATGTCACAGGACTTTCTGCTTGTTTCAGCTGCTTATAGCTGGAAGCGTTATGTACTCTAGCCTTTGCTCTGTTTACTTCCCTTTGTTTTTTTTGCTTTTTGTTTTTAATTAATTTTTATTGGAGTATAGTTGCTTTACATTGTTGTGTTAGTTTTACTTCCTTTTGTTTTTTATGCAGTATTTAGTCCATCTTGTAAGAATTTCACATGAGCTCTTTTCCCTTTGGCTGTTTTTGAGAGAAGATCCATTGATACTTTGCCAAAGCTTCATGTTCAAAACATTGGCCAAAATCAATTGCAAGTGCTAGAGGTTTACAGATTTTAAAGTATCCTAAAAGTGTTATTTGGAGGGTATATATTTTGGGGACTTTTGAATTACAGTCTTTTAGTTCTTTCTAATGGGAGATGAGAATAAAATCCTTATTATAATTTTTACTAGGTTCTTTTATAGGAAGTCTCTTAAAGAAGCTATATTCTTATACTAGTTTCTGACCTCGTTCTTTTTATTTTAAAATTTTTTCTCTTTTTCACCATCTTTATCATCACCATCCTCTTAGCACCTGTGCATGGATAACGTGCAATTACACACCAAACAGTAAGCCGAGTCAGAAATGAGTAAAAAATGGAACCAAGTTCCTACACCTTGGTTTCGCCCTGTGTTGCTCCCTTGGACTCTTGTTTGTATTTCTGTTTTTGGCTTGGCACTGGCATAATAGGGATAATTAGTTACTACACTTTGTTTACTGTGAAATTACGACCATTTCCTAGACTTCCACATCAGCTCTAGTGCAAGAGTTGGATAATTACTTTAAAGCTCCTCTGCTTTCAAATCCAGAATGAAGTTTTAGGTTGATTTTCCTTTTAGTATTGAAAAAATATTGGAAAATATATTTTTCCAATGCATTTAAAAGCTTGAAAAGAAGAACATATCACCAGAAACATGGTGCAAATTATATGAAAGTTTGAGATTTTACACTGCTTTATAAAACTATTCTTTATTTAAAATCAAACATTTTTTTATATTTTCTAATGTTCCTGTTTCTGGGTTTTCAGTCTAGATTTCTAAAAGTCTGAATGAAATCTATCTCACTTGTGATAGATGTAGCCCTGAAAAATCAAGTGGAGATATCTTTCTATATCTGGCATCCAACCATATAACCAGCAAATATTGGCTGATACATTTTTTCCTGCCTTAGAATTTTTGATTTAAAAAAATCTTATAAGGTCTGAGGAGAAAGGGTCTATGATTTAGAATGGTTTTGTATAAGACTCTCCTGTATGTGCTTTAGAATTCCAACATTTTTCACGCTGGAAATAACCCTAGAGTTAGTAATTAAAACTGCCGTCCTCCAACCGTTTCACAAATGAGGCAATAGAGCTTTTAAATAAAATAACCCTCCACACATTTAAAATAGGATCCCACTCACAGAAATTAATATACATTTTTCAGGAACATGATTATTGTGTAAAAAGCTACACACCTGGGCTTATCACTAAACAGAGCCCTGTGTGTATAAAGTGATGTCAGTGGGCTTTGGAACCAGACAAATTGGGGTTTGGATTTTTGCTCTGACTTTCAAATAGTATTACTTGATTAAATACTTTAAAACGGGGGTAATATTTTCCTGATGGGACTATATAGTTGTTAAGATTAACTGATATAAATTGCATATAGCTTTTGGCTTGTAGAAGGTGCTAAAAATTTTTAAAATGGTTTTAAAAATTTCCCTTCCCCATTAAAAATCCATTTACTTGAATAAGAAATCAATTTGAACTTTATAACATTAGGATTGGGGAGATTCTTTGGGGGTAATTATATTAAAAAATTATTGTTAGGTAACAATTTTTGTTACACTGTAATTCATTTTATGTTAAAACCAGAGGCTTCCTTGGTGGAACAGACTTAATTATCTAGGTTTCTTGGTTACCCAATTTGAAAATAGTTTGTGACAAAAAATGAAAGGGAAGGTGTCTAAACTAAATCTAAAGAAGTTTCAAAGGTCAATAATCATGTTGGTTTCTTGGAATGATAGTTCTGGGTGTGTTAACTCCTTCCAGGGTCCCAAGCGGAGGAAGCACATACCTTTATTAATTCAGTAATAATCCATTTCCTTTGGATAAAACTCTTATGTGCTGGTTAGAAAAATAATGAAGTAACAAATCTTTTTGGGAGTGAGTTGAACTGTTGCCACTTCAGGCTTTGTGCACTTACATAGGTAAAATGAATCTATTCAACTCATTTGAGCCACCATCTGCCCCCAACAAGTTAAGCACAACAGAAAACCCACCAACCAAAGAAACCTTTACAGGTGGCAGAAACTTTGAGTTTTCTTGGTCTCAAGAAATTAACCCAGTTAATTAGGGAGGTACGAGATAAAGATAGATTTTCTTATACATTTCTCCCCAAGTAAGAGGTGAAAGGCACAGAAGAGATGTTAGAAACCATAAGCAATGTAATAACTATAAAGAAGTGTTTTTGAGTTGTTCTCTTTTAAAAAAATGTTTTTCCATGAGCCTTTCAATCATTTGCCTCAGAGCAGTCTTAGGGAGGACTGTTGCTATTTTATGGCTAAAAAGAGTAGACATTAAAAATTAATTGCATAATAATATCACACATTCGTAAAGGGGTTTGCAGCATGCAAAACACGTTCACCTACTTCTCATTTGATCCACATAACAACTTTATGAGGGAGGAAGGATGGAATTGTCCTCATTTTAAAAATTCCTACTTGTGCCAGATCAAGAGGCAGAGTTCTTAGCAAGGTAAGGTCTAGGACGTTTTCTTTTGACCCCAGTCTCAGCATTATATTTTCCATAGGATACTGCAAATCTGTTGAACACATGAATAGGATTTGGATGGTGGAACCAACATTTAAACCCCTAAGTTTTCTTGGCTCTTCATTTAGCCCCAGTAGCTACTATTAGGCTCCAGGTAGAGTTTAAGCAACAGAACACAGAGAAACAAGCATGATAAAATGTTTGAGGTTGCATTTAGCTGAACAAACTCAAAATTACTTTAATTAATTAATATTGTATCCTATGTAACCTTTACCTGGTGTTAGTATCTCCTGCTTCATCATGCTTTGCAGTTAGAATTGATATAACTGCTTTATAAGTTGTATTACTTGTTAAATTAAAGGTTTATTTTTATATTTCATGTTTAGTATCTGGAGTAGAGCAGAAAAATTATTATGCCTGTGTTCCCTTGGGACTCATTGGAAATTGTACAGTGACATCTTCTGGGATTTAGGCTGGTGAGTTATATTTTGCTTTTTCTGTTTGTTAACCAGTTGTATGAACATAATACTATAATGTGTTTTAAGTACTATATAAACCAGATGAATATGAAATGTCAGTATATTATTATAAATATATATAGTGTAATTATGAAATTTTTAATAGTGAGAACTGAAATTATTATTACAAAATGCTAACGTTATTATAATTGAAATGTTTGACCTTTTGAGTAGATTTTCCTTTTTTTATTCTTGTAAGATAAAGGAGGTCTTATGGAATAATATTTTGAAATATAGTAAAGAGGTAGTTGCTCTAATTTCAGGGAAATTTTAGTAAAACTGTTAATCTCCAAAGATTGTTGAAGTAATTTGTAGAAGGTTTGGTTGTGTATTATACATAAAGAATGGCAAACAAGAAACTGAAAGGAATATCATTTTCACTTAGTCGTTTCTCAGTTTACTGCAAGTGTGACGTTCCTTTTATCACACCATGAATTTAAACTGTTAAAAATAGGCAATGCTGTTGTTGTCTTTCTTTAGTTGTCTTTTTTCAGTGTGTCTGTTGTACCTGGGCTGACACAGTTGTCCATGTGGCTCCAAGTCTTTGAAGGGGAAAAAATTTAATAATGACCTTTTTAGCATTTAAAAAATTATATTAGTGTGAGTTCATGCTTTGGTATGTTATTCTACTTGCTCAATATCTTTGTAGGTCCTGTCTTGGAATCACGTAGAGTGCTTATAATGTTTTGAAAAAGCAGTTTCATAGTAAGTGGTCTCCAAATTAGCAGTCAGCAGTAGAATGATTCAAGAGAATGATGGGGGAAAAACAAACACTGTTGTTTCATTTAATAGATATAACCTGTCAAATTTATGAAATGTAATTTAAGACATTGAAAAATGGAAGCATAACTAAAGTTTTCAGTTTTGAGGAAAAGAGCAAGAAGTTTGAGAACTATAGGTACAAAGTACTTTTAGAGGATATTGAATAAGAAATGATGTGGCTGGGTCATTAACTCATTCAATTGAAATAAAGCACAAAACAAGGAACAATGAGTAGAAGCTACAGAAATGTGTGTGTATGTATCTCTCTTTCCATACAGTATACATATATGTGTACATATGTATGTATGCATAGTTATAGATGTACTTATATATGTACATTAAAAGACATTCTAGCAGAGCTGCAAAAGGGGAAATGAACCAACTTGAGAGGTGGTGAGTTACCTGTCATTGAAGGTGTTCAAACATAGACCGGACAACCGTTAAGATTCCTTTGGATTCTGGGATTAAACAGTATCAGAAGGATTTTTTTTTTTGGCCACACTGCACGGTATGTGGGATCGTAGTTCCCTGACCAGGGATTGAACCCGTGCCCCCTGCGTTGGAAGCATGGAGTCTTAACCACTGGACTGCCAAGGAAGTCCACAGAAGGATTTTAGAGTTTTAAAATTTGGAGGACCATCAAAAACTTGGTGTGACAGGCTTATTTTTAAAGTCAGGTTTATTGAAGTATAATTTATATGCAGTAAAATTCACCCTTTTAAGGTGTACAGTTTGATGACTTTTGACAAATGTATCCATTTGTGTAGTGTCAATGTGTAGAATATTTTCATTCCCCCCCCCCAAAATTCCCTTGTGCCCCTTTGTAGTATGCCCTCTCCTCCCAGCCTCAGCCCTTGGCAGCCATCGATTGATTTCTGTGCCAGCAGTTTTACCTTTTCCAGAATGTCATATAAATGGAATCACAGAGTATATAACATTTTCTGTCTGCTTCTTTCACTTAGTGTAATCCTGGTTTGTTCCTTTTCGTTGCTGAGTGGTATTCCATTTTATACGTGCACCACAGTCTCTTTGTCCGTTACGCTGTTGGTGGATGTTTGGATTGTTTCCAGTTTTTTTTGTGGTTATGAATGAAACTGTCATAAACATTCATGTTCAGGTCTTTGTGTGAACATATATTTTCAGTTTTCTTAGGTAAATACCTACAGGTGAGGTGGGTGGGTTGTTTAATAAACATTTATTTAACTTTATAAGAAATTGCCCAACTGTGATCCAAAGTGGCTGTACCTGACAGAGGCTTCTAAGAAGCTAAAATAACTATAACTATACCAAAGTATGTGCAGATGAAGAAGCCCAATTCTCATTCAGTGCATTAATTTATTTATATTTTATATCCAGTTTTAACAAGTTTGATTAGCAGATGTTTTTTAAGCACAGCAGTGGATTAGAAACAGTAAATTAGAAGGCCTTAGGGATAGGTTGTTAGCAGTTGGAAGCAGCCAAAAACGATATTCACTAATGTGACTATAATTACTGATTAAGGAAAAGAAGGCAGGAACTTACAGGAGTGAAATTCTTCTATCTGTTAAGTTCTATGTCTATAAGACAAGTTCCCAAACATGTCTGCATATTAGAATCACCTGCGGTATCTTTTAAAAATATCAGAGCCCAGGCTATACCACAGATGATTTAAGTCACAGATCTGGGATAGAGCACAGACATCAGTATTTATTGAAGCTCCTTGGATGTGTCAGTGTGTAGATAGCTTTGGGAACCATGTGCTAGAGGCACAGCATGATGACATTGAAGGAGAACTGGACTTGAAGCCAGGAGACCTGGAACTGCACACCTGGCTCTGGGTAGGCCCTTGCCTTCACAGCTTACATGTCCTCTTCTCTGTAATCGGAGGTTCTGGGAAAATGAACTCCTAGATGACTCTGGCACTAAAACTAGATGGTTCTAGATATCACTGGACTGATAATGGTCATGCTTAGGAAGGACTCCATTTCCCAAGCAATGACTCTGTTCTGAATGGTTCATTTCAGGTACCTCTTGAAAAGGATTTTGTTCACATGATATCTTTCTTCTGTATATTTAGACAGTTATGTTACATCTGTTTTATCTTAAATTTTGTTGCTATGTGTTGCTAAAAACAGTTCAAGCATACTGGAGCAGTTTTTTGATTACAGAGGGTGACTTTTTTTGATAAGCCTGATTAAAAAAAAAAAAAATACTTCCAGAATGCAGTACTTCTCAAAAGAATTCTTTGTATAGTAGTTGTGAAACTTATCAGCTATTTTCAGAGCTGGTCTAAGGAGCTGAGGCATCTAGGTTATATTTTCAAAATGTTGCTCCTGGTGCCCAATGTATAGGAAGTTTGGCCTCTTGGAGGGTGTTCAGAGCTGAGTAGATTCCACACGGTCACGGTCTTTTGAATGTGCTGGTCTTGATGCATCAGGTTCCCCTACATGTGTGTTGTGGTTTGGACTTTTTGCTTTAGTTTCAGCTAAACTTCACAATTGCATGCTGTACCCAGTGTTTTTAAAATGTACACTGTGTACATTTTCCTGGTAAATATTAAAGTGTTTCCTTGTTTAGCGTTGTCTAGTTTGGAGTCCTCATATATTTCAAAGAAACAGAGTGGTGCCTGTGAACATTGCCAGGTCTTCCCTATGCTGTATAAATATACTTGAGTGCCACTGTTGCTGATTGGATTGTGAGGGACTTTGATATTGAAGACCCTTAGGTGTCATTTAAAAAAATTACAGTTGTTTCTGGTACTTGTTTATGAAACTCAGTTATAAAAGCAGTGTTCAACTACAAGTTGACTTTTTTATGCTTGTTGCATTTTCTGTTCTAGACTCTATTCCACAGAATATTGCTGCTTCTGGTATCATATTTTCTGTTTCCAGTTTTTATTTTTGCTCTAAACTGCATATGAAAGGCATTAATGGAAACAGTAAGGGTCTCTGTTGCTGGTCTCCAATTTGTAGTGTTCTGCGGTGCAGAAGTTAGCAGTGGGCCTGATTTCTCGGTTCACATTTATTCTTAAGGATGCAGTGGGCGTGGTGCCTGTTGCACATATATCTGCAATATTTACAGAGAGTGCTTTGTAATTGTTTATCTTGGCAGTATGTTTTTTTGATACAAGTTTTATTTTAGAATATAAAACAAAATGCTTAGTCATGAATATTGTTAAAAATAACAAACCCATAAGCAGAGTTTTCATGGTAAAATACAAAGAATATACTGCTGGGCTTCCCTGGTGGCGCAGTGGTTGAGAATCTGCCTGCCAATGCAGGGAACACGGGTTCGAGCCCTGGTCTGGGAAGATCCCACATGCCGCGGAGCAACTGGGCCCGTGAGCCACAATTACTGAGCCTGCGCGTCTGGAGCCTGTGCTCCACAACAAGAGAGGCCGCGATAGTGAGAGGCCCGCGCACCGCGATGAAGAGTGGCCCCCGCTCGCCACAACTAGAGAAAGCCCTCGCACAGAAACGAAGACCCAACACAGCCATAAATAAATAAATAAATAAATTTAAAAAATTAAAAATAGTTACTTAAAAAAAAAAAATAGAGAAAGAATATACTGCTAACACAGGCTACATCCGATGTAGTCACGGTAGCCGAGTTCCCTGATGAATGCCTTTAATAAGAAATTTTGCAGTGAAAATTATTGGACATTCATATATGCTGACTTTGAGACCTTTCAGTCTTTATTGTCTTTCACGTCACCCCTATTTTTTTAGAGGGTACTTCCCCCTCTTCTGATGGGACAGTACCTACACTACTTCTGCCCATTAAAAAGATAAGTAAACGTTGATTGTGTAACTGCTCTCAGGATCTTGCTCCAATATTTAAATATACTCAGGAAATTTTCGGCAATTTAATAGCATAAAAAGTTTTGTTTTCGGTCACATTGAGGAATGGAAGGTTATGCTGCTTAGTCAACACTCTCCCCAGCTAAAAATGAAATACTTACTTGCCAATCAGCTAGCCTCCACATAGCTTTCTTAGTGCCACACAGTAGATGTTCTTTAGAGAGGCAAAATATAAGTAAAAAGGATCATTTTAAAAAATCTATGCAATTTGCTGAGTCCTGGTTGCACCATTCATATTCTTACATGAGTGTCAAGATCTGAAGATATTCTTGTATATAGGACAGTATGCTACAGAGACCACGAAAGCACCTCAAAGAGCTGTTAGTTTTGAGAATATGCAATTGTTGGGAGCAGGAGTCCTGAGGTTTTATAACTAAAAACTGCAGTTTTCCAGCCCTTAGAATTACTCATCAGAGGTTCAGCAGGCAGCAGCTATTATGTATGTAATATCTAAAATGAGCTTTTTCATGTTCCAGTACAGCAGGACTCTCATTCAGAAGTGTTACATAGAGTATTGATCCTTAGTTCCTAGGTTAAAAATTTTTGTTAGAGGATATTAGAAGTGCTTATTTCTTTAACTTTCTGGTTAAGTAGTGTTTTCTACAGGGAGTGTGTTGTTTATGTTAGTAAAGTGTAGTAGGTTTCTTACATATGGTAAGTTTTCTTAAAGTATGGTAGGCTGCTTGGTTGAAATTTCCAGAGTTCTTAAACTACATTTTCTGCTGAACAATCTAGGTTAAATCATTGTCTATCAGGTTAGATGTCTGAAGATCCTGTTGGATAGTTTTGCCCAAGCCAGGTGATATTTTTTATGGTGTTTTGGCTGCTGGAAACTTAACCAGTCATAGTTACTCATCTAACAGAAGTGTCTTTTTCTTGTTACGTCAAATCTTGACCTTTATACATTGTCTCACTCACTTTCTTCACTTTTCTAATTTTCCAGGTACTTATTTTTAAGCCGGTGTATAATTTCTGGCTTTTTCTCTCAAACTTTTGTATCCTGCCATTCATTATCCTCAACCCCTAGAGATTCTAAGTATTCCTCTTGGTCTGCCTTGATGGAGCAGGATTGACTTAGTGAGGGAGCAAACTTTTGATGATTGCGTTGACCAGAGAAGCCTGTGCCCACTCTTCTTTACTGTGACTTTGCACACTGTTAGCTTGCTTAGCAATTTTTATACTAAGGGGCAAATAAGATGACTTCCAGCTTAGCCTCTTTTTGAATTATCACCCAATTCAGAATGGGTGAAGTGTGAATTCATGAATTTTAGGAAGTTTATAATATACCAGGGAATGCAGTAAGGTGACTGGTGGAAATCCATGGACTGTCATGGACTGCCAGATTTGGAAGAAACCTAGACCGGTGTGTCACTTAATGTGGACTGATTGCTTGAGTGTCACCACCTGGGTAACTCTCCTTGGGTGGTCTCCATCTCCGCCACAGCCCTGATTATTTAGGTTTCACTGACCCTCCTCTCCTTCTCTTTCAGAATGAAGTATCAGAGAAACACTTCCCGCCTGTAGCTGCCTGTCAGGTTAGGTATGTTGGAGGCCTTGGATCTGTCCTCTTGTGCTCTTTCTGGACTGCAGAATTAGTGGGAAAGGAAGGATTAATTTGTCATTTGGCTTAGAGTAAACATTTGTTTGTTCAGCATAAAATCTGATGAGGTTTCATATGGCCCTCTAAAGTTTATTAGATGAGAAATCTTCAGGTTTTTGCATG
This sequence comes from Eubalaena glacialis, assembly GCF_028564815.1. Lineage (NCBI taxonomy): Eukaryota > Metazoa > Chordata > Mammalia > Artiodactyla > Balaenidae > Eubalaena > Eubalaena glacialis. The sequence goes on from NC_083719.1 coordinate 84,072,935, forward strand.
CATATCAAAGTATGCATGGTAGTCACCTCCTATTCCCATCCTCTCAACAGAGAAATAAATTATGCAATTAAATATAAATTTATTTTTACATTAATAAAACAGAGTAAAGCCAATTAATTTAAATCTAGAAGTGTTGAGGGACTAAGGTATTTTGGTTAAATTAAAATTGGAAATAGTCTAAGATTTAGAGTAAAAAGTAAGTAATAAGCAAAACTATATGGATCCCTTTGACATTTACTTTATCTCAGGAATCATTCTTGATATTAGTTTTCAGTTGTACTAGAGATGTGTGAACCATAGTGAGGACAGGATGGCATCTGGTAACTTCTTCATAGTCTTGGTTTATTTATTTTCTAATGAGGGAAAAGAAAATACAGCATGCAAATGAAGGAATAAGGTTGGGACGTTTTTTTTTAGCTTTCTGATTGCTTAGATTTTGAATGAATACCCAAATTTTAGAAAATGATTCAATTAGGAAAAGGTTATTTGTTTTACAAAGGGATTCGTGAGAGTTATTTAATATAATAGCCTAATTCAATAAATATTTAATCTTAAAATCACATTATTTTTTGACATGTTATTAGTTGACATCGTTTTTATTAGTGATCTGAGACATTTAAAACTGTGCCACCTACTTCTAATTGAAGATCAAGTAGAAGTAAAGTTTATCAGAAGTGACATTGTCACTCAGTTTCCCTTGGATTTTATTTTCCAAAATTCGATTTATCTACAAGTTTCTAGGAACCTGGCCATTGTTTGTGGTACTTCTGGTTGCTAGGGTTTTCCAAGTTATGTAATGTGATCATTGTGATGAATAAATAATACTAGTATTCATTGTGAATTGTTCTGCCATTTACCAAACTATTCAAAAGTGCACTGTCTTAGGTGTTACAGAATAAAATAACTGTCAAATCTGTGGTATATTTTAGGATTAAATAGTCAAATAACATTTGATTTTTATATATGTTTAATATTAAAATTGGCCTGATTTACTGGATTTAGGATTAACTTTTAAACTACAAAATGGTTTTCTTTAAATAATTGATTGGAGATATGGAATAAGGAACATTTACAAGGTTTGTGGGAACCTTCCCTTAAGACTCCTCCATACCTTAAAAATTTTTTTAGGTCTAAATTGGATTCTTTGGAGAAATTGATCAGCTTTTATCTTTTATGGTATGCCCCTTAAACACAGTTGAAGGGTTAATTTTAAAGTTAATTTTTATGTTGGAAATATTGTGTGGATTCTTGTGAAATTGTGTATGATTATTTTTATTTGCTTCGTTATGTTGAGCTCTGTATTTGATTTGCTGAATAATCGCATCAAGGAATAAACTTTGTGTGATTGAATGGAGCGCTGCATTTAGAGAAGTATTGCTGTTGTTTTCTGTTAACGCTTCTCCACACGAACCTTTCAGTAGTCCTTCAGACTTTAATTTAACCTGCCTTTGAGTTCTTGAAGGCAGAGAAGTAGTAGTTATTTCATGCTTGCTGTGGAACATTTAATAGACATAGATAAAAATCTGTCAGATGTACATTGGCTGTTTTTCAGGCCGGTGTTAACTTCATGCTCCCTGAGCCTTCTCAAACCACCCAGCTTGGCCCGAGGTTCTGAGCGTTACACTCTTCTAATCTGAGTCTGTCTGCTTTTAGGAGTGTGCAGACTGGTGCCTAAAATGGAAGTAGATGTTAATGGAGAGTCCAGAAGTACCCTGACCACCCTGCCCTTGCCCGCGGCCGAGGTGAGCTCCCCGGGAAAGGCAGAGGTGGAGAAGCCCCGCTGTTCCAGCACTCCGTGCTCGCCAATGCGCCGGACTGTGTCAGGCTACCAGATCCTCCACATGGACTCTAACTATTTGGTTGGCTTCGCCACTGGTGAGGAGCTCCTGAAGTTAGCCCAGAAGTGCACCGGAGGTGAAGAGAGTAAGGGGGAAGCCGTGCCTTCCTTGCGCGCCAAGCAGCTGGATGCAGGACTTGCTCGTTCCTCTCGTTTGTATAAAACCAGAAGTAGGTACTACCAGCCGTACGAGATTCCAGCTGTCAATGGCAGGAGGCGAAGGCGGATGCCCAGCTCAGGAGACAAGTGCACTAAATCTTTACCTTATGAACCTTATAAGGCCCTCCATGGGCCTCTGCCTCTCTGTCTGCTTAAAGGTAAGAGGGCTCACTCCAAATCTCTGGACTACCTCAATCTAGATAAAATGAACATCAAGGAGCCAGCTGACACAGAAGTGCTACAGTACCAGCTTCAACACCTAACCCTCAGAGGGGACCGTGTGTTTGCTAGGAATAATACATGAGTGACTTGCAGGGGATGTAAACCAGTTTAGGTCAGCCTACACTTGGCTTGAAAATTCCACTGTTGTACTCTGTACAGGACTCTTTACATTATAGATGGTTAAATCAGCTAAGTGTTCCTGAAACATAAAAATTGGATCAAATTTTGAATACAGGAATGAAATCACAGGTACTTGAGGTGAAATCATTCTAGAGCACGCAACTGCAAGGAAAACAGAATGTTGACCATTAGTTTGTATCGCTTTTTAGCTGGGAAAAAAAAGGCTTTGGTACAGTAATATCGTCTTTAAAATTCTAATATTCAAATTGGGAATGTTATCTGCTTGGTTGTTGCTGACTTGGTATGTATGATTCATTAGAAATTTATATCTTAAGTACTCAAGTACTTCTTTAATCTCTGTACTTTACTATAAAATATATGTAATGATTTGTTTTATGAAATTTAGAACTTGAACATTGCTAAATTGGACCACGTTTTATTTTTAAATATTGAGTTTAAATATTTTATAACTGGTTTTGCACTGAAAAAAATTAACATTTCAAATTGACAAGAGAATAATCTTTCTTCATTTGCTTCAATAATATTATTGAGCAATGAATTTTTTATTTCCGCATGGAAAGTTATTGATCTCTATGGCTGTAAAATATTTCTTTATAGCGTTATTAAAGTGTGTCTTAATAAAATTAAATTTGGGATACAAAGTATTTATTTTACAGTGGGTGGGGGGAAACTTTACAGGAAAGTTTCCAATATGAAGTTTTCATAAGTTGAAAAAGTTTCCTTAGTGCTTATTTTCTAATTTAAAATTCATCTGGAACTTTAAAATGGAAAGGATTCTTTAAATTGTGGATTATAGGCATAATACTGATTGCATCTGAATGTTCTGTAAGTGAATGGAACTCTAATAGAGGAACTCATGATTTCTACTCTCAAATGCTTAAACTAAGTATGAAGTGATACCATTCAGCATGGCATCGGGTCATTTCAGTTTTAGTTCTGTGCAGCACAGGCACTCATTGAAATTCCACTTTCTAGGATTAGTGCAGGAGCCTAAAGTGCTTCTGCAGTTTTAATGGGTTAATCCTGGATTACTTAACAATTTATGTCAATTGCACTGGTTTAATTTGTTGCTAAAGAAATAATGCCCTGGCTTTAGTAACAAATACAGCTCAACTATTCTTGAATATATTTTGAAAAAAATATGTATGTAATGTACCTTTTGTAAAAGTTTCTATTTCTTTTTTTTCTTTTTTGACTCTTGAAGGTGCAATTTATTACTGAATTGGCATTTCTGGCAGCATAGACCTCCTTATTTTAAAGTTTATTTTGGGGGCTGTGAGTTTCTAAGGTGTCAGCAATCTTGCTTATAAAATAAGAACACCTTTTAATTTAAATGAGTGGGTCATTCCTGGTGTAGTTGTGACTTTTCTTTGGCCAGAATGAATGACAAACTCTATTTAGAGCAGAATAAGTATTAGAAAACCCTAGGAACTCTTAATCAACATTTATTATACTTCCACTGAGGCAAATCATGTGAAAGAGCCTCAGGGAAGTTGGCCCATATCTTACTGAGTTGATCAGATTTCTTGATGGGCTGGAAATTTTCAGCTATTGTACATTTTAAAGTAAATTGCACCTTTGTAACATATTGTATTGACGAATGATCACTAAGATTAACTATATCTATACAGTCATTAGTTTGACAAGAAATAGAATCCTGTCAGATGCCAAAGAGTTGGGATTTTTACGTTTAATGATTAAACACCATTATTTATTGATGACTTACCCTGTGGAACTGTATTATTTCTAACTATGAAATAAAAGGGTGATATAAACACACATTGTTGTGTTGTGCTTTAAAGAGGTCCATCATCAACAGGCCAGTTACTGTTCAAGGATTCACCGAAGCACTTATTTTTAGATTCCATTTTTGTTAAAGAAAATAAAATAATAATTTTGCATTTGGTGCTCGTTCACATTTCAAGGTAAAGGATGTATTCATGGCAATGGTATGTGTTGAGTCACACAACTGTGTGACTGTGAGATCTGTCTCTGCCCATGCGCCTACATAATTTCTTAAGCTAAATAAAAATATGTAGCTGTTTCATTTTGTTTTTAAAGACAGGTGTGAAACTCTGTAGCAAAAATGAGGGGAGGTTAAAAGTTTGAGATATATTTTCTATTATGTGATTAGTAAATATATATAATTTAAAGTTTGGTGTCCTAGAAAGAAAGTTTCGAAACTCAAGGTCAGTGGTTTTCAGAATGTGTTTGCAGAGCCCCTTCACTAGCTCAGTCTTGCTTTCCCTACACTTTGTGCATATGCTCCAGTAGTAGGTAGTAGTATCCTATCAAGAAAAAAGGTTAGGGAGGATCTCTAAGCTGGGGGGGAAAAAATCACATTTTCTTTAGCCTTTTAATATGGTTTCTATTTTTAAATTCTTTTTCCCTCCATTTTCATTCAATTTGATATTCTGTACTAAACAGGGCATACTTCTGTCCATCATATACCTGCTGATATTATCTTAAAATACATTGCAGTATCACATAACTTTTAATTATTTTTTTTTTTTGGCAAAAATACCATGTTTTAGAGGCTCAGCTGATGCATTAAAGTAGTAATAGAGTTCAGTCCTTGCCTCAGTCTCAGGTGAGCTTCTTTTGCTCCTCGACTTTTGCTGCATTTGTACTTCTGGTTCCAGGGCTCCCAGCGTCGGCAGTCAGGGAAGAAAAGACTATGGGGATGGATTAAAATGTAAACCTGTTCAGAACCCCCATGTCTTCCTGCCTCTGGCTCAGCTAGGCTACTGTTGAGACCCATTGAGTCCTCTCCATTGCCCAGTGTGCCCTTTAATGCCCAAGTGTGGCTCGCTGTGTCTTCTCCTTCCCTGAGATATTTATTTAAATGATTTCAATATTTGAGGTGTGGGAGCTTTTAGAAGATTCTAAGTGAACTTCTAAAGGCAAATCGGCCTTTCACTGAAGAAAATATTACTTGAGATCTTGGGAAAAGCAACCTATGTTTACTAATTTTCTCATTCTAACATACTTTTGTCTTGGAAGGGCTTTTATTCCATTATAGCTGTTAAAATTTTTTTAAGGGAACTTTGAAATGACTGTGGCCTAAGTGGTTTGTTCTCAGTCATGGAAGGGAGGAGACAAGACTGTCAAGCATAAATGGCCTAAATGCTCTAGAAGAGTTGGAGTGGAGAGAGAGCAAGGATGTACGTCACTGTAATGCAGAGAGGACAGCAAGTATTAAGTAGAATTGCCTTTTTAAACAATGTAATTGGATTAGGGTAATGGAAATTAATGAGGAAGATTGCCTTGGAAATAAATATGATTATAAAGCTAGAAGTGGAGGTTGTCAGCCCTTAAGGATGCACCTTCTACTTTGTAGTGTGCTTTAGAATTATGAAATGGTTCTTGTGATGCATTACATTAGAAAAAAATTAAGGATTTTTCTGGCTCACGAGAACACTACTAGAAACAAAATAAGAATGGGTTTGATTTGTTATTTTGAGTTTGCTGGGCTCACAGGTCACTTCTTTAGTTGGGGGGAAAATGTTGAATTTGTATTCTCGCCATGGTAAAATGACTTTGTGTCAGGTTTTGTTAAATTATTTCAGAGGAAAGATCTGAAACCAGATCTCCTAAATGTTGTCACCCCGATCTTGGGGTTGTCTTTGATGTACAGATTTATCGGAGAGCACAGGATGAGAAAAGGGAACTCTTTAAACAGAAGAACGCAACATCTACTGGAATGAAAGAGTTGCTGCACAGACAGTGGAATCCTTAAGTGATCCTGGCTGGGGTTGCTTCTGGAATAAAGAGCTTCGATGCTTTTGATTTTGTGGAAAAGTTTAGCGGCACTTTAAAAGTTGCTACCCAATGCTCGAGAAAGTGTTCTTACTGTGTGCCGGTGCAAGAGGGAGGGGAACACTGGGTCCATGATGTTGACCTTTAAGTCTAATTCACCGGGAAGAGTATTCTTCACCAAACTTTTACGTAAAAGGATTATACATGGAAATATATATTTGGAAGACCTTGAACCCTCCGTGCCTGGTCTATTGCTTCAGTTAGGGAAAGGAACTTAGGCAGTAAGAAGTTCTTGAACTTAATGAAATTCAGATTTTGGCTCAGGGTTTAGAGTTGAGGTGGCAAATACTGAGCATGCATACCACCATGCTCCTCACCTATGCATATGGCAGACATCACTAATCCATTATTAGTATCAGTGTACATTCTCTCTCTGAGTCCAAATGTGACCCTATTATCTTTCTTAACCCAGCACTTTAGGCAGCTGCTAGTGAATTGATCAACATTACAGTGGAGATAAAACCTGTTTGCCCACCACACCCTCTGCAATGGGTTACAGTGTGAATTTAAAAATGGTCTGAACGTTTTTGAGGAGACCATTCTGGGCCCAGTCTTCTAACCAGAGAACGGAGGAGAATTCACAAGGCGCCTACTGAGAATATGCAGGCATTCTGGGGACAAAAGAGATTAAGATGGATTTCACCTTCAAGGACATGCCTGTTATTGGGAGAGGTAGGGCGAGGTAGCATAAGATGTATGCCAAGTGAGTGTTTTGTAGAATAAATATTAATTTAAGATAGGAGCTTAAATCCTATGGGACTGAAATCTGAGAACTATCTTATTCATTTTTCTGTCAGTAGCTTGGCCTATATACTGAATGTGCTCACTTAACATTGCTGTCTGTGTAGAAAGTGAAAAAAAGTGACTTGATGGGGAAGTTTGGGGAGATGAAAAATATGGGGAAGGCAAGATCTTAAAATAATTGAATCTGAGAAGGATCAGGGCATGCCAGTAACGTTCAGTGGTTACCTCCACCTTTCTTCCAGGTGGCCTGCTAAGATGGACTGACCCACTTTCTAGAAGAGAAGAGTTAAGGTGGTGGGGTAGTTAAAGAACTGAAATATTGGAGTTGGGGACAGGGGAGGTGAGACCTATGAGAGAATAAATGGATATTTTAGTGATTTGTTTTCTCTTGCATTGCCCTTTATCCTGGGGTTGGGGGGGGGCGGTGACTGAGAGGTTTGCTTTAATTATTTAGGGTCTGAAGTACATTTAAAAATGTGTATCCTTGATGTAGTTTGTGTTAAGAAATGAAACTACTATATGGTAAGTGTTTTGCTCAAGAAGTTTCCTAATACAGATTGTTTTTGAAATGACCACCTAGAACCCTGCATTTGTTGGTAGATTTCTGTATTTTACTTTCTAATATTTATAAAGTTTGAGTTTTGTTATTCTTATGTTTCACATATATGTTTAGTGACATGCTCATCTAATGAGAAATTAATGCAGTTATGGGGGAAATGTTTAAGGGATTAGGTATTTATAGAAGTGAATACTGTTTTCTGGCAGGCCACATCAGGTAATCCACTCGTAGTTCAGAAAGATATTCTCTAAACGTGACAGACTGACTCTTTTTTTTTAAGGGCAAGAGCACACATTACATTTGGTATAACATTGCCTAACTACTTTTTTTTCACCAGAAATTCATTTCTTAAATGTTTGCTAGATCAAGCCTTCAAAGTAAATAGGTGAGATTGTGTATTTTTCCTTCAGATTTTCTTTAAAATTTTCCTTTTTTTTTTTTTGAGGAACCTTTTGACTAGAATAGAGATGCCAGAGAATAAACAATTGAAAACATGACTTTCCCCACTGGGCCGGGTTACTCTGTTTAGAAATTATAGGAAATGCTGCAGATGATAATGGTTCCTAATTTGTGAATAGAAAAGTTGTAAGAGCTATCTCATTTGTGTTAGGCTAGACTTGTGGTGTGACTAGTAATGAGAGAGGGTTCCTTTGTATGTTGACAACCAGATATAGTGATCTTATAAGGCTACAAAGAGAATGTTCAAAGAACTATGGTGGATTTTATTTTTTTATTTATTATTTTTTAAAAAATATTTATTTATTTATTTGGTTGTGCCGGGTATTATTTATTTATTTATTTATTTTTATATTTATTTTTGGCTGTGTTGGGTCTTCGTTTCTGTACGAGGGCTTTCTCTAGTTGCGGCAAGCGGGGACCACTCTTCATCGCGGTGCGCGGGCCTCTCACCATCGCGGCCTCTCTTGTTGCGGAGCACAGGCTCCAGAAGCGCAGGCTCAGTAATTGTGGCTCACGGGCCTAGTTGCTCCGCGGCATGTGGGATCTTCCCAGACCAGGGCTCGAACCCGTGTCCCCTGCGTTAGCAGGCAGATTGTCAACCACTGTGCCACCAGGGAAGCCTCTGGATTTTATATAAGGTGTATAAAAGCAAACAAATCCTTGTTTGAAATAGAACCATTGAGACGAATCTATTATAATTTATCTGTAGGAATTAGTGCTCCTTCAGATTCATGATTCAACCTTTATTTCTTCATCCACCAAATATTTGTTGTGATATATTATGTGCCAGGCACAGTAGTAAGTGATGGGAATACAAGGTGAGTAAACACAGAAGCCATAGTCAAGAACAAATAGTTGCATTTTAAAATGAGTGGTTCTAATTAAATACAGATTTAAGATTTTTTTGAGCACACAGACGAGAAAGTTCCTAATTCTAGCTTACGTGTGAGGAAAGCTTCACTAGGGAAACCATGCTTGGGTGTGGAGAGTGAAGAGAAATCTGCCAGGTGGGTAGGGGAGGTGAGGACTTCCCAGGCAGAAGAGAATGCCTGAATGGACAGCAGTCATATAGCTTTTAAAAAATCTCCAGCAAAGGAAATCATGCTGAATCACTACTGTAGTTTAATCCATGTTTTCTGGTGAATTTAGCAGTGAAATTTCAAATCATGGTACTTAAACTGGCAAACAACATTTTACAGTTAGCATTTCTCCTAATTCAACCAACTTTTAACTGTAAAGTAGCCTCTCCAGGCTCATGGACCCTTCTCATCTTTTGTGGGACTTTGGCAGCCCGGAGACTTCATAGATATTAGCTGCATCTGTGTCTGGACGAGGAATAAGCATTTTGGTACCAAGTAGCCAGTTTCAGGCCCTGTTCGGGAACATAGCTGGAAACTCTGTGTCCTGAGTGGAAGTCCAAGATGCTCCTAGTGCACAATCAGCCTGGTAAGAAGAGTGGGGAGGGAATCTAGCTGGCTTTCTCTCTCCTGCTCTTATTCTTCAGTGCAGAACAGAATGAATGCCCTGCTCTGCAAGCTCCAAAACTTATCCTTAATAAATTCTCTTTTAAGGGAATTCCCTGGCAGTCCAGTGGTTAGGACTCTGCACTTTCTTTGTTGAGGGCGCAGGTTCAATCCCTGATCGAGGAACTAAGATCCCACAAGCTGCGTGGCCAAAAATAAATAAATAAAAACAAATTTTAAAAAATTGTCTTTTAAGATTAAAGGATGTTTTGGGAAACAATACTCAAAGCTCTAAGGTTTCGGGCAACTGCATCAGTAGAAATGTACCTGCTGTAACCACTCCCAGAAATCTCTCCTGCAGGTGTCTTTCTAGGACTTAAAAGTACTGTTTGCTGAAGGAGAGGGGAAGAGAAGCAGGTGGAAATGTCTGGGAGCGGTTATTTTTTTAATCTAAAGAATTTTTAATAGTTAACAGCTTATTTCTCAGTTCCCCTCTCTTTGCTTTAAGGAGCCAGCTGTAAACAAAGAAAATACTAAACAGTTAAAATGCTTGGCCCTTCACATAATGTCCTGTAATTGTGATCATCTTGATTTTGTGATTTTAAAGATACCCACCCTGGCTCTACCACTTACTTGCAGGATGTGGTTGATCATTAATTTCATTTTTTTTAATAAAATGGGAAAAATAATTTTTACTTCATAGTTCTTGTGAGAATTAGATATAATACATGTAATATAAAATGCCTGTCACATAGTAGTTGCTGAGTAAAGTGTAGCCATCGGCAGTAATAAAAAGTCTTTGAAACCCTGATTTGCTGTATCTTCATTCACCCCACAACTGCTTTAAAAAGGTTCTACATAGTAATATGAAAGCACTACATTTAAATTCAAGTTTTTTGGATAAAATACTGCAAAATCTCAAACGTGTGTGTGAGTGTAAGTTATGGGTGAATATATGTTGCCCATCACATCCAATTAATGAACTAAATTTGTGCTTTCTGAACTGCGAACATCCCAAGCGGTGCAAACATGATCCACCTGGGAGAGGGAAGAAAATATTAGACTGCTTTTAAAATATTTTTAATTTTATCCTTAAAACCTTTTTATTTGTTGTATACATCGTGTATGTAGTTTGCCAGTATAATAATAAATGCATGAAATAGATGAATAAGTAAACATTATATTGGAAATATAATATAATATATTGGAAATATCAACTCAGTTTTTTTAAACTTTTTTTTTAACTCGTGACCATGAGTTTGAAAATCGCTGAAGTAAATAGCCACATCTATTATATCCTGAAAATTCTTCTTGTTGAGGTCAAAATATTTTCTTAGAATTTTATCTTATTAAATGTTTGAACATAGCCTTGAGATTTAGGAAGATTAAAAAATAAGGACCATTTAAAAATATTTGTGGACAGTTTTATTTTGATTCTTATTCTACATTCTTTTGCTAGTTATTTTCTATCCAATGCAGTACGTTCCTCAATTTCTTGGATTTGCTTTCTAGTTCCTAATTTGAGGTCTTGATACAATTTGGGAAAGAAAAAATAGTAGAAGAGAACCCACCTGTCTTGATAGGTTTCTGAAGTTTGTGAACCTTTTCTTGTGCACATGTTATATTTTTGGTTAGGGACTTCTGAACCATGTGGTGAAATATTTGCTGAACATCCTACTTTCAGAATCCATTATTAGTGCCTCGAGTGAGGTTGTGTTCTTGGTGATGGTTGTTTAGTCGTGTCTTTTAAGAGCATGATACTGCTTTGCCCTGCAGAACTTTCTACTTCTCATCCCACAGTTCTTTCAGGCAGCCATCTCTGATAATTTGAAGATCTCTTTTAAAGAAGATTGGCAGAATTCCTAATCTCATTCTTTGGCGTGTGACACCCTTACAGCATATGTCTCCCCAGTGGTCGATTTCTCTTGTGCTGACAGCTAAATTATTCATATGATTAGTGTCCTATCCTATCCTGAAAAAAAAAAAAAAAGAGTTGAGTCAGAGACTGTGTTCTGATACACTTTGTTGTCAGGAACTTTGGCAACAATGACAAAGTGTCTAGAAGGTGACTTCTTCCTCCCACTCGTCTCCCTCTCCAGCTGCTTGCCCTCTTTTCCCTGTGTTGCTGCAACTTCTAAGAGCCAGAGTTGACCCCCACCCTCTGTACACCCAGGCTGCTCCAGCTCAAGGCAAGGAGTTAGGTGTGGTCCATAGCGCTTCCTCCAGGTAACCTACACTATTCTCTCCATCTTTACCACCGTCCTGCTCTCATCAAACTATACAGTGTAACGTACCCCAGAAACAACTATAGTCGTTGCCCCCTCATCCACGGTTTCCCTTCCCACATTTTCAGTTACCCGAGGTCAACTGAGGTCCGACAATACTATTTTTATTATTATTTTTATTGGAGTAAAATTGCTTTACGATGTTGTGTTAGTTTCTGTTGTACAATGAAGTGAATCAGCTTTATGTATACATGTATCCCCTCCCTCACCCCCCCCCCACATGCCACCCATCTAGGTCGTCACAGAGCACTGAGCTGAGCTCCCTGTGCAATACAGCAGGTTCCCACTAGCTATCTATTTTACACATGGTAGTGTATTTACGTCGAACCTAGTCTCCCAGTTCATCCCACCCTCCCCTTCCCCCCGTGTCCTCATGTCCATTCTTTATGTCTACGTCTCTGTTCCTGCTTTACAAATAGGTTCATCTGTACCATTTTTCTAGATTCCACATATATGCATTAATATATGATGTTTGTTTTTCTCTTTCTGACTTACTTCACTCTGTATGACAGACTCTAGGTCCATCCACCTCACTACAAATGACCCAATTTCGTTCCTTTTATGGCCAAGTAATATTCCATTGTTTATATGTACTACATCTTCTTTATCCATTCATCTGTCGATGGACATTTAGGTTGCTTCCATGCTTCCTGGCTATTGTAAATAGTGCTGCAATGAACATTGGGGTACATGTGTCCTTTTGAATTATGGTTTTCTCAGGGTATATGCCCAGTAGTGGGATTGCTGAGTCATATGGTAATTCTATTTTTAGTTTTTTAAGGAACCTCCATACTGTTCTCCATAGTGGCTGCAACAATTTACATTCCCACCAACAGTGCAAGAGGGTTCCCTTTTCTTCACACCCTCTCCAGCATTTATTGTTTGTAGATTTTCTGATGATGGCCATTCTGACTGGTGTGAGGTGATATGAGATCCAAAAATATTAAATGGAAAATTCCAGAAATAATTCATATGTTTAAGATTGCACAGCTATTCTGAGTAGCGTGATGAAATCTCATGCTGTCTAGATCTGACGTCCCCGTTAGTCGCTCAGCCGCCATCTTGGTTACCGGATCGACTGTGGACGTATCACTGTGTTCAGGTAATTTATTTTACTTCATAATGGTCCCAAAGTGGAAAAGTAGCAGTGCTGGCAATTCAGATATGCCAAAGAGAGGCCGTAAAGTGCTTCCTTTAAGTGAAAAGGTGAAAGTTCTCAACTTAATAAAGAAAAAAAATCATATGCTCAGGTTGCTAAGATCTACGGCAAGAATGAATCTTCTATCCGTGAAACTGCAAGAAGGAGAAAGAAACTTGCTGGTTTTGCTGTCACACCTCACACTGCAAAAGTTATGGTCACAGTTGCGTGATAAGTGCTTAGTTAAGATGGAAAGGCATTAAATTTGTACAATAAGATATTTTGAGAGAGAGAGACCCCATTCACATAACTTTTGTTACGTATATTGTTATAATTGTTCTGTTTTATTATTAGTTGTTATTGTTAATCTCTTTTTATGCCTAGTTTGTAAATTAAACTTTATCATAGGTATGTATGTATAGGAAAAAATATAGTACATATAGGGTCCGGTACTATCGAAGGTTTCAGGCATCCACTGGTGATCTTGAAACGTATCCTGCGGATAAGCGGGACTACTGTATTTGCTATAGTTAACTTTGCTACAGTTAGCTACAGCCCGGTTAACTTCCTGTAAAGCATACATGTTACTTTTACTTAATAAGAAAGGAGATCCATTTTCATTGTTTCTTTACTCTCCTTATAATGAAGAAAATATTTGTGTGTACCATAACCTGCATATTTACATCTCTCCATTAGACTTGTTTGGCTGTCATCCCAATGCCTGTTCCTGTTACTAGTGTGTATTTCTGTTTTTAGGGTTGTTTTAGTTTGCCTGCGGTAAGCTGAGAACCCAGAGGGGAAATTTTCAGTTATTTCTGCTGGAGTTTTCCTGAGTTGCTAACAATGCCCTTATTTGTCATCTAGCCACTGTGCAAACTGACTTTGACGAGGACTGTTGAGACTTCAGCTTGTCTTCATTTTTCGTATAGAAGTATATTAGCCATCTTTTGATCTTTTTTCCAAAAATCTCTATGCCTGGTGCAGCTTACTTTTTCGTACTTTCTGACGTAAAAGCAAATTTGTCTTTTTTATGCACAACTGTAGAATTGTTCATTCTGTGACAAAGACTCAAAATGATATCAATTCTTACCTTTGAGGCTTGGTGATATATCTGAAAAATGGACAAACTGGCAAAAAATTAAAAAATAAAATTTTATTTGGTTGCAAATGGAAAAGGCAAAATAGCCTGTTTAGCTTAAATCTGCATTCACTATTCCTCTGTAGCTGCTAGTTTTAATAAAAAACAGCTGAAGCAATGGAAAATTGGGGTGGAGGAGGGCTCTGCTGAGTGTGTGATTGGACCTTTTAGAAATTACAGAAATTCTCAAAACATTTTCTACCTAAAGGCTTTTAGTATTCCATTCATACATATTTAGACACACAATCAGAGTTTGTAACAACCCTCTGTGCAGTTGGTTCTTCCATCAAAACTTTGTGCTAACACGCGTCTTTGTGTGGGCTATTTAATGAATAACTTCCCATTCACAGCCTGCATTCAGTGTACCTGGGAAGTCTTGTTGCCCCTTCTCAATATTTGCCTCATACTTGCCATGCCTCATACTCATTCTATCAGTGTTTTGTTTTGAAGTCAGTCACTGTTACAGGGTTAGTATATTTATTTCCTCTGACCATTTCCTAGATTGAGTGTTTAGGTTTATGTAAGTTATATATTGAGAATCTACTGTGTGCACACAATGCTTTGACTTTGAACCAAATTAGGTAGTAGGTGGCTCTTAAGTATAACAGTTAATGTTCAGAATATGAATTTTCTTTTAGTTAAATATTCCATTCTCTTTGTTTTGTGTACATATAACCAAAGGTATCATGGAGTTGAGTTGTCATGATAGTTTTACCATCGGTTTGACAACTTGATAATAGTCATATGCTATTATTGATGTACTAGTCAAGAAACTTTGAAATTATTTTTCTAAAAAGAGATAAAAAATCTTTGCAAGTAAATAATTTCACTCAATGTTTGAAGAAGTATGTGAATAAAAGGCCTCAGAATGATCAAGTCAGCCTGTATGTGAGGGTTTCCGAATAATTGCTCTAGATTTGTTCAAACGCTTATGACATTGATAGTGTCAGGAATGAAAGGAGCAATGCAAACAGTATGGAAACTGAGAAAAAAATCTAAGTTGGTTCAGTTACACTCACCTCCCCCCCCTTTTTTAATTATCACCTGGTTTATATTTAAAAATAACTTTTCAATTGCAGACTTCCAAGTTTATCCCAATGTTCTCAGTGCCCTGGGCTATATGTGGATGCACAGTGTGTGTTAACAGTACTTTGTAACCATCTTGGGAGTTTTAAAATGTCTTGTTATTTCTGTGAAGTCACAAAAAACGTGACTGCTGAAATATGCAAGAATTAGAGCAAGGTGATAGAATCTGGAACGCCTTATGAAAGCCTGACCTTACACTTCAATTTATTTAACTCCCACACAAGCTTTTCTTCTCTAAAGTTTGATTGAGCTGTAGTTGGTTTTTGTTGATTAGGATAATTACGCTGGAATGACTTTAAAATCTCTTTGCATGCACTGTTTAGCTTGGGCACTTCTTGTAATCACTTAGAGAGGGACCAGAGTGTCCTACCCAGAATTCACAGGGTAGGGCGGTCCGAGGAAACCTCCCGGGAAAGAGCAAGGTGAATTTGGGGAAGCAGTTATCTTTGTTCTGCATGCAGTTCATCTATACAGTGCTGCTAAGGTTGGTCATCCCATTGAAAGCTATACAACTCTAAGGAGCCAGGTCAATCTGAAACCAAACAGCAGAATATGCAATGGAAAGAACATGGGCCTTGAAATCGGACAGAACTTGGATTTGTATTCTGGGCTTGAACCCTGGCTCTGACACTTGAAGCTCTATGACCTTGAGCTATCTTTGGGACTCACTTTTTAAAAATTTATTGTGCAGGATGTAAGCCAGGTAATCACTTAGCACAGTGTATGGTGCAATAGTTACTCATTTTTTTTCCAACTTATGATAAAGAAACAGACATCTATTCGCCTTTGGAATGTAATTAAGGATGTTTGCGTCATTCATTTTTATTGACTTTTATTAATTTTCTTTTTTTTTATAATTAAAGTAATGCCATGGCATGTCACAGACCATGAAAGCTCAGTTTACAAACAGTTTGGGATGGCTTCCCTGGTGGCACGGGGGTTAAGAATCCGCCTGCCAATGCAGGGGACACGGGTTCGAGCCCTTGTCCGGGAAGATATCTCACATGCCTCTAAGCAGCTAAGCCCGTGCACCACAACTACTGAGCTTGCGCTCTAGAGCCCACGAGCCACCACTACTGAAGCCTGGGCGCCTAGAGCCCGTGCTTTGCAACAAGAGAAGCCACCGCAATGAGAAGTCCATGCACCGCAACAAAGAGTAGCCCCCGCTCACTGCAACTAGAGAAAGCCAGTGCGCAGCAACGAAGACCCAACACAGCCAAAAATAAATAAATAAAATAAATTTAAAAAGAACAGTTTGGGGCATTTTCTTCTGTTATGAAGAAGTTATCCTATCAAGATGTCTTTTATATTTGATATTGTGCAATAGAAGTGATATGGCTGATGTCAAATCTGAATCAAGCAGTTGTGCATTTGCTCCTAGCTGATTGCTGAAATGATTTTCCTCTTTCTCATTTGTGTGCTTCATTTTAATGGTGAAGGCAATTCATAAAAACAATGCATAATCAAACCTGTTTATTAAGATGAAACAGGCTCTAGCCCACTAATTTAAATTTCTTTAAGAACAAACAAAAAAACCCTGCCCTTCCATGACTAAACCACAAAGCATCTTTTATACAGATTACAAAATTAATGGAATTACATAATTTATAGATAAACTTTTAAAAGGCATTTCTAAATTGCTTCCGAGCTTAGACTTATGGGTTAGTTATAATGGGTTACACTTCTTAAATATTTTCTTAATGTTTTCTGATATGTAGTGATAATTAAATGCATGTTCTCTTGGAATCAGTTATCGTAGTGTAGCTAAACAGATTAAATTGAAAATTTGTTTAGAGGCTAAGTGTTGAGGTAGAAATAAATGTAGGCTTACCTTGGTTTCAAACAACATTACTTTTAAATAAGGTATAATAAAGCGTTAGTCCTGAGTCCTTTTTTTGGTTATTAAATTGGCTTCATTTTTAGTATAATTCTAGGGTAAGACTTTTTAACCTTTTCTCTCTTAGTCCTAAATCATTAAGTGAATGTTGTATAGGATCCTAAGAGATTGCAGTGTTTTGTAATTATACAGATCTATGAATTCACTTTTGGAAATATGAAAACAATTGCAAATTTAAAACTGGAGATCATGGTAACTAGCTTTCCTAAGTTACTTTTTATTGACACTGTTGGGGTCGGGGATGTGTTTTCTGTGTGATTCCCTAAACAAGTTTTACTTAATTAAAAACTTGATGTCACAGCAGTTTTATGAGTTTGCGCCCTGAAATTGCTTATTTTGAGAGTAGCAGGTTTCTCCAGGGAATGTTTACTTGGGACTTTTTTCTTTTTTCCCTTGGTGGTACAAGGCAGGAACTTTCTAGACCAAAACAGAATTATTCTAATAAATATAACCTCATTTACACACTTTAAAAAAATGTCCTGTTAGGTCTAGTTTGTCACAAGGAAAATAATTTTTCCTTTAACATACAAATGAGAGAGCAAAGTTAAATGTAGTAGATAATCTTAATGCAGTGAACATGCTGAGGGCCTGTAAGTATGGCTGTTTTCCAGTTTGAGTTCCCTAAATGGGGGCAGTAGGTGTAGAAGCCTGTGGTCAGCTGGAATGAATGAGAAAAAAACAGCAGTGACCTTTGCATCAGGGGAAAGACATCATTCTGCTTCTGGCTTTTCACAGCTTATGTTTGTGTTTTTAATGTATGACTGAACCTGAAAGTTCATCTCTAATCTTGATCCACAGGGAAATGGCAGAAATCCTAACCAGCCAAATGATGCAAATTTAAATTTCCTGTGGAGGAAAGGTCAGTAACATTGTGTTTGCTGGGGACAATCTCAGCACAGCAAGCAATCCTGATTAAAATTTCTGTTGAGAGCTAGTGATTTGTCTGATTGAAAAACTAAATAGGTCCTTAATCACCTAGATAAGATGACATCACCGGGGCATCATAAACTGTTCAGCAGATGAATAACCCCTCTCAAATATCAACTTCATTTTAAAATTGAAAAACAAAAACATGAGGCTGCATTTAACAGCAACTATTTATAGTTCTGTGATGTAAGGCCTCCAGTTTCCTTTAATTCCCATTGTTCTCTAAAAATAAAGACCCATTTAACCGAGGAGGAATGACAAGTGATCTTGTGATGGATCTGAGTTATTGTTCAATGTGTAAGACTAGGGCGAGTACCGCAACAGCGTGTCAGCACTGCTGGAAACCTCTGGTGTGCTGTGGCGCCCGCTGCCTTGCCCGTTATAGATACCTGTTTGCACACTGGTACTGTCGGGAAAATGACATTCTTGTGGTTGGTTTCTGCTTTTCCAGTGGAAACATAGCCCTTTTTTAAGATGAGCACACAACCTGCATATCTAGTTGGTAACAAGTGACCGACCTAATGAATTAGGTCAGCATGGAGAAGATTCAGTTCCCCTCCCCCATCCTTAAAGTTCCTGTTTTAAAATTTTTTTAAATTAATTATTTATTTATTTAAATAAATTTATTTATTTATTTTTTATTTTTGGTTGCGTTGGGTCTTTGTTGCTGTGCACAGGCTTCCTCTAGTTGCGGCGAGTCAGCGGGGGGCTACTCTTCATTGCGGTGCACGGGCTTTTCATTGCGATGACTTCTCTTGTTGCGGAGCACAGGCTCTAGGCGCGTGGGCTTCAATAGTTGTGGCACGCGGGCTCAGTATTTGTGGCTCACGGGCTCTAGAGCGCAGACTCAGGAGTTGTGATGCATGGGCTTAGTTGCACCGTGGCATGTGGGATCTTATTTCCCCAACCAGGGATCGAACCCATGCCCCCTGCATTGGCAGGCGGATTCTTAACCACTGCACCACCAGGGAAGTCCCAAAGTTCCTGTTTTTTAAATACAGGAGTTTTGTATCTGAATTACCTACATCTAACTAGCACCTTCCTATGAAGTCTCAATGTAGCCATTATCCTGAATTTAAAATAACCTGGGATGCGCCATTTTACCTAGAGGCCAACAAAAGATGTTACATCCTTGTTAATGTTTCCAATATAGATTTTTTTGACAGTCCCTACTTATAGTTTACTTCTTTCTTTTCTTTTCTCTTTTCTTTTTTATTGGAGTATAGTTGATTTATAATATTGTGTTAGTTTCAGGTATGTAGCATAGTTATTCATTGTTTTTTGCAGAATATATTCCATTATAGGTTATTACAAGATATTGGGTATAATTCCCTGTGCTATACAGTAAATCCTTGTTGCTTATCTATTTATGTATCTATATACAAAATAAAAACAGACTCACAGACATAGAAAACAAACTTATGGTTACCAAAGGGGAGAGGGAATAAGGGAGGGACAAATCAGGAATATGGGAATAAGAGATACACACTACTTTATTAATTTAAATAAAGAATTTCTCAATTTTTGTGTGTACTGTGGTGTCTGTTGTTTTTCCTTCTTGTAAAACAGAAGAAAGTAATAAAAAATAAAAGTTAAGAAAAGACACACATGCAGATTAGGTGCATTTCTAGACTTAATTTGAAATCACATAAGGTGGTCATGTCTTCCCTTGCTCCGAGGTATACAGGGAGCTCCTGAGGACAGCTAGAGACTGTGTCTGCTTTCAGAAAGGCCCTGGGAGTCCTTGTTTGAGGCTTCTCATCTTGTCAGTGCTGAAGGGCTGAAGGCTGAAGGAGAATGCAGGGATTTCCTCACAATTGGAATACCCTGACATTTTGTCTTTAATCTCTTTTTCAATGTGAACTCTGTCAGATGATCTGAGAAGACACCCAATTACAGTCTGAATTGCTATCCAGTGTCTAGAACTGCTCAAGAAAAGGGCTTTCTTTTTAGGAATAAGATAGTATATGTGTGTTCTGAGCTTTTAGCTTTTCATATGAAATTATAATAAATTGTGCATGAAGGTGAAACACTGAGGATGATGCAGCCTTATTAAATTGAATTTAGTGGGTGATTAATTCTGATGACTCTGAAATATCGCTCATTCTAAAGTAGGCACACTGGTGCCAGGAAAGTCCTTGATGTGTTTGGCATGGAACTGTGACATTTAACTGTTAGAAACTGGAGTGAAATATCTTTAGTAGAGCTGAAGTGGTGAGGGCTAAGTACTTGAATGGTCTCACTTCTAATGCATTTGGGTAGTTCTCCATGTGCCTAATAATAAATAAAGAATTTTGTAGATTTCCTAAATGGTAAATATGCAATCTTTATTCAAATGGATTTAGAAGGCTTACTGGTCAGATAATTAAGTTTGGGATATATTTTTAAATATCTAAATTGCACATTTCAGTTATTAGAATGCAACCATATATTGTGTGTGAAAATGAACTTAAAATCAGAAAGATAACTGAAATGTATGACAAAGGGAGAAACCATTAATGCTTAGTAGGTTTTAAAAAACAAAATAATTTCATATATTTATTTATGGCTGTGTTAGGTCCCCGTTTCTGTGCAAGGGCCTTCTCTAGTTGCGGCAAGTGGGGGCCACTCTTCATCGCGGTGCACGGGCCTCCCATTATCGCGGCCTCTCCTGTTGCGGAGCACAGGCTCCAGACGCGCAGGCTCAGTAATTGTGGCTCACGGGCCCAGTTGCTCCGCGGCATGTGGGATCCCCCCAGACCAGGGCCCGAACCCGTGTCCCCCGCACCGGCAGGCAGACTCTCAACCACTGCGCCACCAGGGAAGCCCTATTTATTTATTTTGAAGTGGACACATATTGTAGGAAGCAATGAACAAATGAAGACAAATTCACAGACTGAAAGCTTGATAAAAGTTTCTCTGGACAAATAAAATGATAATAAAAATGGAAAATAAAAAAACCCTTTAAACATGTTTGCCAAGCCCAATGGGCAATTTCGCAGTACTGAGTACTCATAAGGCTGGTAAACCCTGAGAAGGTGCATAGGGCTTTTTCTCATCATTCATATAGAATTAGCTACAGATGGTTTTGTCTTGAGTGATAATCCCAGCCTCAGTTTTAACCCCAAGTTCCATAATATCCACTTTCAAAGGCCTTGATATTGTGAAATTATTTCAATTTAGTACTAGATGTTTTTTCATTAGTGAGTCTTCACATTAGAGAGAGAGAGATGAAAAAAATCAAAACTGCTTTATCTGCTTGGTGGTCATAAGCACTTTGCATCATGATTTGCTTTGCTGACACTAGGGAGGGTTGTGTGTGGGTTACAGACCATGTCACACAGTCTTTCCCTCAAATGCTACTCAGACTACATAGGGGTCACACAAGGACAGCAGGAATCTGCAAGAGTGGATTATTTTCAAGAAGGCTCCAGATGGCATTTTACTTATTTATTTAGAGTTGATTTGGAGATACATCCAGTTTTGATGCATCAGACATAGATATAAATAAGCAAAACATAATGATCTGGACCTGTCTTTAGTGATTTGTAAGTTATCCTATTTTTCTATCATGCTTTATAATTTTCTACAATTTATTCTGGAAGAGTCTAGAAAAATCACATCTCTCATACATAACATAAAAAATACCCAACATTATTAATCGAATATGTTATTAGGCTGAATTTACCACACATATAGGGGCACTAAAAATTTAAATGTTTAATAGTAAGTTTAAAAATATTTACCAAGGTCACTATTTTAAAAGCACTGACTCTTAGTCTCCCAAGGCAATAGAAATAAAAGCAAAAGTAAACAAATGGGACCTAATCAAACTTACAAGCTTTTGCACAGCAAAGGAAACCATAAACAAAACGAAAAGACAACCTATGGACTGGGAGAAAATATTTGCAAATTATGCTACAGACAAGGGATTAATTTCCAAAATATACAGCTCATACAACTCAATAACAATAACAAAAAAAACCCAGTTAAAAAATGGGTAGACCTAAATAGACATTTCTCCAAAGAAGACATACAGATGGCCAAGAGGCCCATGAAAAGATGCTCAACATCACTAATTATTAGAGAAACGCAAGTCAAAACTACCATGAGGTATCACCTAACACCGGTCAGAATGACCATATCAAAAAATCTACAAACAATTAATGCTGGAGAGGGTGTGGAGAAAAGGGAACCCTCTTGCACTGTTGGTGGGAATGTAAATTGTCACAGCCACTATGGAGAACAGTATGGAGGTTCCTTAAAAAAATAAAAACAGAACTACCATACGACCCAGCAATCCCACTACTGGGCATATACCCTGAGAAAACCATAATTCAAAAAGAGTCATGCACCACAATGTTCACTGCAGCTCTATCTACAATAGCCAGGACATGGAAGCAACCTAAGTGTCCATCAACAGATGAATGGATAAAGAAGATGGGGCACATATATACAATGGAATATTACTCAGCCATAAAAAGAAACGAAATTGAGTTATTTGTAGTGAGGTGGATGGACCTAGAGTCTGTCATACAGAGTGAAGTGAGTCAGAAAGAGAAAAACAAATACCATATGCTAACACATATATATGGAATCTAAAAAAACAAACACAAAAATGGTCACGAAGAATCTACGGGCAGGACAGGAATAAAGACGCAGACGTAGAGAATGGACTTGAGGAAACGGGGAGGGGGAAGGGTAAGCTGGGACAAAGTGAGAGAGTGGCATGGACATATATACACTACCAAATGTAAAATACATAGTGGGAAGCAGCTGCATAGCACAGGGAGATCAGCTCGGTGCTTTGTGACCACCTAGAGGGGTGGGATAGGGAGGGTGGGAGGGAGACACAAGAGGGAGGGGATATGGGGATATATGTATAGGTATAGCTGATTCACTTTGTTATACAGCAGAAACTAACACACCAACATAAAGCAATTATACTCCAATAAAGATGTAAATAAATAAATAAATAAAGTTTGCCTCAACAACAACAACAAAAAATGTCTACAAATAACAAGTGCTGGAGAGGGCGTGAAGAAAAAGGAACCCTTCCACACTGTTGGTGGGAATGTAAATTGGTGCAGCCACTATGGAAAAAAGTATGGACATTCCTTAAAAAACTAAAAATAGAGTTACTGTATTATCCAGCAATCCCACTCCTGGGCATATATCTGGAGAAAACACTAATTTGAAAGCATACATGCACCCCGATGATCATAGCAACATTATTTACAATAGCCAGTATATGGAAACAACCTAAATGTCCACTGACAGATGAATGGATAAAGATGTGGTGTACATATATATAAATATATATACAATGGAATACTACTCAGCTGTAAAAAAGAATTAATGCTATTTGCAGTAACATGGATGGACCTAGAGATTATCATACCAAGTGAAGTAAGTCGGAAAGAGAAAGACAAATACCATATGATAATACTTATATGTGGAATCTAAAGTATGATGCAAATGAACTTTTTTACAAAACAGAAACAGACTCACAGACATAGAAAAGAGACTTACGGCTACCAAAGGGGAAAGGGGGTGGGGGAGGGATAAATTAGGAGTTTGGGATTAGCAGATACAAACTATTAAATACTATATATAAAATAAACAACAAGGTCCTACTGTATAGCACAGGGAACTATATTCAATATCCTCTAGTAAACCATAATGGAAAAGAATATGAAAAAGAATATGTATATATATCTGAATCACTTCACTGTACACCAGAAACTAACACAACATTGTAAATCGACTATAGTTCAATTAAAAAATAAAAAAATAAAAATAAATAAAAGCACTGACCCTTTATAGCAAGGATACCCTCCCTTTTAGATATCAGGGATATCTAAAACTGAAAAACCGCTTCCAACTGTCCCAGTACATTCTTTGCTTTATTTTTTTCTCTCAGTTTTTTTGTATATCTAACATATTAAATATCTAACTTATTCTGTTTATTTTCTATTTCTATCAGAATGTAAACTCCATGAAGGTAGGGATTCGTCTGTTTTGCTCAGCACTGTATCTCCATTGCCTAGAACAGTGCCTGGTGCACCACATAAACATTTGTTGAATGAATAAATAAATAAATTAATTTAAAAAGATACAATATGCATTCATCAGACATTTATTAAGCAGACACTGTGTGATTCTGCCTCATATAAGTAAGTACCTATCTTGGTTTGTGAGTATATCCATTTACTTAACACTTTATTAAATGTGCAATTCCAAGCACCCTCTTGGAATCATGATGTACCTGGCCAAATTAGACCATGCTTTCTGTCACTTGACAATTTTGAGAGGCTGTTAAGGTGTTGGGAGCACATGCCTGAGCTTAAAAGCTGGATCCACCACTTACTAACTGTGTCATTTTGAGCATGTTCTCTAGCCTTTTTGTACCTCAGAGTGTGCATCTGAAAAGTTGGGCTGTGGTGAGGATGAAATGAGATAATACAAGTAAAGTGCCTAGAATAGCGCCTGGCACATAGTGTGTGCTCGTTGGTGTTTGTGTTGGTGTGTGATCTACCTAGATCAAAATAGTTTCTATACTTAGCTTGTTTTTGCATTTGTATGTATTCAGAAATAATGTCTAATATTTTTCTCACACTGGAAGCAAGTGGCAAATTGAATAGAAAATATATTCTATGCACTAGCACGTTTTTTCAGATGTTCGACATTTGTTTGGTTTTTAAAATTAAGTACTGTGTCATTCACACTGTCCAATATTTTTGCCTCATTGGGGAAGGAAAAATAATCATTATTAAACATTATCTAATTATCTTAGCCCAGTGTTGCTTTCACTCTCTGAGTGAGCCAGGGATTATGTACACTATGTTCCAGAAACATAAAGCATAGAAGGATAACTGAAAACTAAAGGATAGAAGTTTGTGAATTCAAGAAAAATTCAGGGGGACAGTTTTCAAGTGCATCATCCCCTGGGGATAGGTAGTCTGGCATGGTGCTACTGGGGGATAGAAAGTAGGACAAGAAACCAGAGGCTCTGAGGACTCCAAGTTGTGATGGAATCTCCATTCTACTCTTGCTTTCTGGTAATGGGATCTTGAACCAGTCCCCTGACTTTTTAGAGAAGAAGAAAAGTGTGATGAGTGAGTGCTGTGTAGACAGAGACCTCAGTTTGAATCCCACTGATCTCAGAGAGATGGCAGTGAACGGTCCTGAAGAGAGATCTTAGTTCCCTGCCCAGGAATTGAACCTGGATAGCCTGGGTAAAAAGCAGGAATCCTAGTCACTAGACCACCAGGGGCTGGAGGCTAGAAGCAAAGCGGCCCCGGCTCTTTCCCCCATTTGAAAGCAAGAATGTTTCAAGGAGGCAGAAACTGTAAAAACAGGTGCAAAGTTTATTATTAGAGACACAGCACAATGTATGGGAGAGCAGACAGAGAAACAGTTTAAGACTGAAGCTAGGCAGAGATACACACCCAGAGAGAAAGGGTGTGGACGTCCTCTCTACTGAGGAGGAGCTCAGTAAGTCAGAAACTAGGCAGAGAAACACACCGGGAGAGGAGTGTGGGCGTCCTGAAGGAGGAGCGCAGTAAAGAGGTGATTTAAATCACTTACATAGGACAGTCCTTCCGGGTCTTTGTTCACTTTGGCCAATTATCTTGTTTCCTTTTTCCCACATCTGACCTGTCCGAGGATCCTCCCCAACATGCATGCGCAAATTTTTGCTGGGGTATGTCCACACTTATTATGGGGTGGCGCCCCCTCCCTTTTTGACCCCCAAGGAGCCTTCCTGCGCATGTGCAGACAGGGAAGTTTTCCTTGACCTCAGGAGTGGTCATCTTATCTCTTTCCTTGAGCAGAGCTCAGCTTCTGCCACTAGCTTTGTCTTGGAGTGTCTGGGTGAGAACACAGCTTCGGTTTTACTCCACTTGACAGACACCAGCTGTCCAGCCCAGGGGCCCATCTATCTCCTACCTCAACACTGCTAATTAATTACCTGAGGATTTGGGGCCAAATTGCTGAGTCTCTCTTGTCTTAATGTTCTCATCTGTATATTGGCCATAAAAGAATCTCTCTCACAGCGCTGGTGAGACAAGACATAAATTAAGTCACTTTGTACCATGCTTGGTACATGAAAAACGCACAGTACATTGTTGTCGCTATAATGATGGGTAATACCAGCATCCACCTTAAAAGATCTAGGGGCTAAATGAGATATCGGAAGCACCTAGCACATAGTACATGTTTTTAAAATGTTCTTACCTACTTCCTTTTTCGGCTTTCCTCGAAATGGGTGTAATTCTCATCCTTCCCCGGAGAGTAATTCCACCTTCTTCTCCCTTTTCTCCTCTCCAGCAGCTTCTCCGCACACAGTCTCCGCTGAGTGAAGCTCACACGCTGCATCTGCCCACGTGTCCTGCTTCGTGTTCACGAAATGCGAAATTCAGAGGAGGATGGCAAAATGGGCCACTTAGTGAATGCTAATCTTTTTGAGCTTTTCCACTGAAAATATACCCATCGACACCCCTCTCTTCTTCTCAAAGATGATCATATCTCCTCAGTCCTTAAAATCACAGAATCCTAATGCTAAATAGAATGGCAGAAAACGGAGGGCCTGAGGGCCAGGGTAGTCCAGAGATATTTTGCTTCACTGTCAAGGGTTGGCTTACGTGGTGTTTTTAAAATTTTGAATTAGTCAGTAATATTTTCAAAAGTCAGACGTTTCAAATTAAAACACACACCTACAGAACTCACACATATTTCTGGCTATTCTGGCAAAGTGGGATGATCTGACAACCCTAAGCCCAGACTCTCCTAGGAGACAATGGTCTGGAGTAGAACAGCAGCTGCCCTTTACTTTAGTGTCCTATGCTTAGACCGAGTCCCCCACCACTGTCTTCCTTTATTCCTTTATTTATCTACATAGCTGCTGCTCACATAATAGTCCAGTTATCTCCATGCGCAGATATGGGACCTGAAGCCAATCTAGGCTTAGGGCTACTTACAGATTGAAAAGTGAGTTAGTAACTGAATGAAGATGAGAATTCTAGCTTTTGGATTCTTGGATCCCTGTTCTTCTTAATCATCTTAGTTAAATTCATGGAAGATCATTACTCAGCTTAGGACAGGTTTTTAATTTTTTTATGACTACTTTTCAAACATATTGACCCATTCTCTCCCTTGATTAGAATATGACCAAGTCTCAATGAATTCACTTCAGTCCTATTTCCTTCATTCTGTCTTACAGCTCCCAGCCATTACCCCCTGCACTTGTTTCCAAGTTGTAAGGCACTGGCCTTGCTTGTAGATAATGTTCAGTGAATGTTAGGTGACTCTACTTGATACCATTCATCCAGAGATGGCAAACTCAGATGCTCATCGGAGCCAGGCACTTAACTGTGTGTGACAGGCTGGGGTGTCCTGGAGACAATCAACCCTGAAGAAAGAGCACAGCCATTCCTCAGCTCTAGTTGTCAGTTGCCATGAGGGATTCCTGATGCTGTCGTATCTTTTGATGCTTTTATTTTTAAGGAGAAGCCCCAAATCTTTATATGAAATCCTCTTGCTTTAAATTTGGCTGTTAATTCACATTTCTAAATAAAACTGTTTTGTCTGAAGAGAACAAAACCTCAACAATCTGTGACCCCTGCCGAGGAGAACTCCAAGTGAAAAAATGAACAGCTGACCAATACCACTCCTCCTACTGGAGGGGCAGAAAGAGCACAAGCTTTGGTTTTAGGCAAACTTGGATGTGAATCTCAGTTCTCCTATTACTCATATGTGATAGTGCCCAAATTACTTCATCTCTGAGTTTCAAAACCCTCATCTGAAGCATGCCTTTAATAATACCTTAGGGTGTTGATGTGAGGACCAAAGTGAGAATGTAGGTACAACGCTTGGCACAGAATAGGTACTGCGAAGATCTCAACTCCATTTTTTTCTCTGTTGCTGCCCTCTTGGGTTTTGTAGGATGGTGCATTTGAATTTACATCTATGTACTTGTTGCTTTGTTTCTTTGTTTCTGTCTCAGAGTACCGTGAAAGTGGTGAGTTGAAAACTGCTCCTACTATCTTGGCTCCCTCATATCCAGGACTGAAAATGATTCTTTAGAAAGAGATAAGCTGTATTAACAGTTACTTGGTACGATTAAAAGACATTTCAAACAAGCTGTTGTTAATGGTGTTAAAACAGGTATCAGCAATTAAATACATTCAAGTATGGTATTACAAGGGAACAATTCACTGAGAGAAAATAAATATGCTATGTTCCCAAGTAATATTTCAGTTAAAACAGCACATACATATCAGAACAACCCAGAAATGCTGACAAATTTAGATGTTCCACTTTATTTTTAGACATAGTTCAATACTCATGGCAAAAAGACTTATAGTTTTTTTTTTCTGGAAAAATTAAGATATTCCCTATTGGATTTTTATGAACTTTGAGAGAATTCTAAATGCCTTTTTAAGTAATGAACGCTTTAAATGGAGGAATGACAAAAGAGATGCCCACCTCCTGTGTTGATGTCACCTCTGGCAGCTGTGGGTAAGGCTGGGGGAGGGAGTGAAATGAAGTAACTATAAACAGAATTATGGGATTAAAGCCTCTACCTATCAACTCTGTTATCATCCAATTAGAAATTCTTTGATTGTAACAATCCTTTGGCTAATGACAAAGAAAAGAATGGAGTCAGAGGTCACCAAACCAAACTTACCCCATACTGAGATGGTGCCTTTGGTAGTGAATCTTCTCCCTATCCATTTCCCTGTTCTTACTTTTCTCTCTCTCTCTCTCTCTTTCTTTCTCTCTTATCTGATGATATAGAATGGCTTTCCTTCTCTTTGTCCTTAGATTTGCCCTTAACAAAGGAGGGGTGATTCTAGATACATCTATTTTTTTTTTTTTAATGCATGGCAAGTTTTAAGTTCCCTAGGTATTTCTAAATTTAGGGGAAATGTTCCCATGGAAAAGATAAAATATATTTGATAAAAATCTTTTTATATGTCTTCCTATAATTTCTCTCACAGCTTAGAAGTGGTCTAAGAGTTTCGTGATGTACCCGTTGCTAGGGAAACTTGCTTTTTAGTGAGCAGCAATTTTCCAAAGCAGATGCATTTCCTCTCTTACTAATGAGTGTGTAAATGGTACCTCTATTGCTTTTTGCTTCCATATTTTGGAAACAACTTGAACTGTTTGCTTAGGACAGCAGACATCTGCTTTATAAAATTGAAGCAGATCGACTCCTAGAATGTCTTATTTATATGCAACTTGTGCTGCATATTTCCAAAGCACATTTGCTGTTTTGCACTTTCTTGTTAGAAGACATTTTACACCTGTTAATAGCAGAAATAATTGCTTGGATTTAAAAAATGTCCTCTCTAAAAGGTTTAACTATGTTTGGTCACATTGTGTATTTCATTCCCACCAGTCTAACGGTAGAGAGGGGGAACTTTTCCTGATTTGGGCTGGGAAGCAGGCTGGAAGTCGTGCTGCATAATAGCAAACGGAATATTGTTATGCAAAGTTGAGTGGGAGCAAGGCTATTTCAGAGGCAATAACATTTCCTTCCAGTTCACTGATCCACTAATTTCTATTCACTTTAAACTGCTCTTGTATTTTTCAGAGAAAAAAAGCTATTTTCTACCATTTGCACTGTTCTAATCTTTTTGGCTTTGAACAGAATCTGCCTGGATAACAAGGAGGAATGGTCACTCTGCTGCTTTTATGGACAGCTGGTAATGGGTCCAAACACATGCAAATAAGGAGTATAGATATTTCCATAAAAGGTGGAGCCACATGCCCTCTAACTATGCTCTCTGATTTTAGATGGAGGAGAAAGATAGATTTAAGGAATTAAAAAAGGAAAAGGCCAGAAAAAGAGGGCAGCAGCTTGAATAATGTAAAGGATTATCTGAGCAAAAGACAATGTACTTGCATTTTTTTTTTAGTAGCTCCCTCCCTGAAAGAGTCCTTGAACAGTTTCTAAATTTGGTGGCTTTTTATAGTACCACTGAAATGAAAGAGTATTATTCTGCTGATTTGTTTAAGTTTATAAGAATTTCTCTTCTGATATGCTTATACAAGATTATACATGACTTTTTCTTTTTGTTAAATCATTAACTAATTTTTTTCTTGGAAGTTTTGTACCTCTTGACAATCTTCCTTAAAGGGGTTAAAGCTGTATTAACATTGGGCACATTATGTGAATAGCTTTAGATTTCCATTAATTCAACTTGAATTTTTTTTTTGAGTAAGTAATATACCTCTTAACATAGCTTAAAGCTGAATTGGCTTTCTGGTTGTGGCATGTGTAAGGGAGAATGGAAAGGAATTTGTTATTTTTCTAATATACCTTTACAAGAATTATCAAGAGGATTCTAATGTACACAGAACGGGAGGCAAATTTTCCAAGTTATCTTTTTTTAATAGTCCTTTTTTAATGAAAATGCAAAAACCCAAGGATGCCTTATTTAGATACCATCTGAAATGTGCCCTCCAAAATGTGATTTGAATTCACATCAGAGAAAGCTCTTAACAGGCCAACTTTTGACAGCTAACTTCTTCTTTGTACCAAGTGTATAGCAATTATGGAAGCAGATCAATTCTATGCCAGAATACTGTGTTGTGATTTGGGTCAGTGCCACAGAGTACAAAGAGCACCGACTGAGGGATCATAGGACCCCAGCTATGCCAGCAAGCAGCTGCGTGACCTCAGGCAAAGCCCTTCACTCAACAGAGAGACTGTTTCCTCATCTATCACATGCAGATAGCAATGCTTTCCTTACTTATCTCAAGGAATTACAGGAGGGTTCTAATAAGATAACAAATTTAGTAGCATCCCCATCTTTTCTATTTAGAATTATTTATTAGAATATTATGTATTTAGCCTACTTTTATGTTTATCTTCCCCACTACATTGTACATTCTTCTAATGCCATTTTTCCTTTATATCTCAGTTACTGTAGGATCACATTACCTGTTTATGGAATGAACTATTGCTTTTAAAAAGTAAAGTACCACATAAATACAAGGTGTTGGGAGTGATTTTGCATTAGTATTGACAACAAGAGTCAGTTTAAAGATGAAAATCCCTCTGTGAGGTAGTCATTTAACTCCGAGGGCATTGTGTCCTGAATTGATGGGATCCACCTTTTTCTCTGAGTTCAGTGCTATGACCAAGGCCATCATCTACTAAGCCCTGGCTTCCTCATGAACAAATTCCATAAAACAACTGGTCTCTTTAGTTTATATTTCCTGTCTCATATTGAATGAAGTGCATTCCATGTTGGAATTACGTATTACAAGGAATGCAGATAATCCAAATAAAAAATGATTATCAAGCTGTAGACCTTCTAAATAAGGTCCCCAAATACATCCACAAAATCACTGTATTTAAAGGACACTTTGCACAAACATGGGCCCCAACAAGTTACTTTGAATTGTAATAGAGACTTCCTCTGTGGATTTGATGAGGTTATTGACCCATTTGCCGTTCCTGTATTGAGAATATTACCTGCTTCTAGGGAGTTGTGAGAATTTTTTCTGCGAAGTTAGATATCAGAATATAGTTTCTATTCTTTACAGGCTTTTTTTAATTTTTATTTTTCCTTTAAAACTAAACTCTAGACTTTATTTGGATTTTACCAGTTTTCCCATTGATGTCATCTTTCTGTGTCAGGATCCAGTACAGGGAACCACATTGTATTTCATCATCCTCTCTCCCTAGTCTCTCCTGGTCTTGGACTGTTTCTCAATCTTTACTTTTTCCCCCCACAAGACCTTGACAGTCTTGAGGAATACTGAACAGATATCCTATAGAATATCTCAAATCTAGATTTGTCTGGTTTTCTTTTTTTCATGGCTATACTACGGTTACGGGTTTCTGGAAAGAATATCTTAGAGGCAAAGTGCCCTTTTCGTTATATCATATCAGGGGAACATGATATTCACATGCCACTGCTGGGGGTGTTAACCTTCATCATGTGGTCAAGGTGATGATATCTGCCAGGCTCATCCACTATAAAGGTACTATTTTTCCTTTCCCTGGTTTATTCTTCAGAAAGGAGTCTCGAAGTCCAGACAACACTCAAGGGGACGAGGTGGGAATTAAATTTCACTTCTTTTTTTTTTTTAATCAGTCATCAATTTTATACACATCAGTGTATACATGTCAATCCCAATCGCCTAATTCAGCACACCACCATCCCCACCCCACCGCGGTTTTCCCCCCTTGGTGTCCATACTTTTGTTCTCTACATCTGTGTCTCAACTTCTGCCCTGCAAACTGGTTCATTTGTACCATTTTTCTAGGTTCCACATACATGCGTTAATATACGATATTTGTTTTTCTCTTTCTGACTTACTTCACTCTGTATGACAGACTCTAACTCCATCCACCTCATTACAAACACCTCCATTTCATTTCTTTTTATGGCTGAGTAATATTCCATTGTATATATGTACCACTACTTCTTTATCCATTCGTCTGTCGATGGGCATTTAGGTTGCTTCCATGACCTGGCTATTGTAAATAGTGCTGCAATGAACATTCGGGTGCATGTGTCTTTTTGAATTATGGTTTTCTCAGGGTATATGCCCAGTAGTGGGATTGCTGGATCATATGGTAATTCTATTTTTAGTTTTTTAAGGAACCTCCATACTGTTCTCCATAGTGGCTGTATCAATTTACATTCCCACCAACAGTGCAAGAGGGTTCCCTTTTCTCCACACCCTCTCCAGCATTTGTTGTTTGTAGATTTTCTGATGATGCCCATTCTAACTGGTGTGAGGTGATACCTCATTGTAGTTTTGATTTACATTTCTGTAATAATTAGTGATGTTGAGCATCTTTTCATGTGCTTCTTGGCCATCTGTATGTCTTCTTTGGAGAAATGTCTATTTAGCTCTTCTGCCCATTTTTGGATTGGGTTGTTTGTTTCCTTAATATCGAGCTTAATGAGCTGTTTATATATTTTGGAGATTAATCGTTTGTCTGTTGATTCGTTTGCAAATATTCTCTCCCATTCTGAGGGTCTTGTCTTTTTGTCTTGTTTATGGTTTCCTTTGCTGTGCAAAAGCTTTTAAGTCTCATTAGGTCCCATTTGTTTATTTTTGTTTTTATTTCCATTACTCTAGGAGGTGGATCAAAAAAGATCTTGCTGTGATTTATGTCAAAGAGTGTTCTTCCTATGTTTTCCTCTAAGAGTTTTATAGTGTCCGGTCTTACATTTAGGTCTCGAATCCATTTTGAGTTTATTTTTGTGCATGGTGTTAGGGAGTGTTCTAATTTCATTCTTTTACCTGTAGCTGTCCAGTTTTCCCAGCACCACTTATTGAAGAGACTGTCTTTCCTCCATTGAATATCTTTGCCTCCTTTGTCATATATTAGTTGACCATAGGTGCATGGGTTTATCTCTGGGCTTTCTATCTTGTTCCATTGATCTATGTTTCTGTTTTTGTGCCAGTACCATATTGTCTTGATTACTGTAGCTTTGCAGTATAGTATGAAGTCAGGGAGTCTGATTCCTCCAGCTCCATT